>NC_056733.1:1611041998-1611146998 GCF_019279795.1 Protopterus annectens | reverse complement strand
ATTGCTTATGGATGCACTTTTCAAGGAGTTTGGGTAGTGGGGAAATGACAGAGATTGGATGATAGTTGGAGGGTTCATTGGAGTTACCTTCTTTGTGAAGTGGGGTGATGATGTTTTTTTTTGTTCAGAGGTTGGGGATATAGGATTCTGTAACTGAGTGGTTGATCACAATGTTAACAGGGTATGCTATGGCCTCGGCAGTGAGTTTTAAGTATTCTGGTGGGACGTCATCAGAGGAGAGAGAGCACGGCTTTAATTTTCTGAACAGTCTCTGAATTTTTGTTTTTGGTATTGGTTGTAGTGAGAAGAGGCTAGATGGTGTAATATTGCTTTGGTGAAGGGGAGAAGAATTGTCTATAAGGGGAGGAGAGAATCTTTCTAAGTGAGGACTGTTTTTGTGGGGTAAAGGAAGAGGGGGAAAATAATTTGATAAGGTGAGGGTAGAGGGAGATGAGTCTGTTATTAATTTGTGTATGCTATTTATAAAATGTGACTTGAGCATAGTGGCTATTTGTGATGGTGTTTTTTTTTCTGCTCCTGGTAATGGGTTTTGTTTGGTGCCAGGGTAAGGAGATTAGTGATGCTTTTCCAGAATTGTTTTGGGTTGTTTCTATGATTAGTCAGTTGGTTAAAGAAATAGTTTCTTTTGTCAGTACATACTAGCTTTTTAGCTTTGTTTCATAACTGTTTGTATCTAAGTAGGTTGCATTCATTTTTGTTTTTATGCCATTCTTTTCAGGCCTTGTCCCTATTTAGTAGGAGTTGTTTAGTGGCCTTTGGTAGCCAGAGAGCATGGTTTGATTTTACTCTCTTAGTACAAGGAGGGGCTAGGTTCTTGAGTGTGTCTAGGGATATCTTATTAAAATAGTATAAGACATCATCCAATGGGAGACTTTTAGTGGACACCAATCTGAGAGTTTCAGAATGTTGATACATTTTTGTTGATTAAAATGCTTTAGGTTTCTGGTGGCTTTATAGTTATGAGATTTGGATATATGGGGAGTAGATCTATAAGTGAAAACAGGTAAGTGGTCACTGAGTATATTGGGTAGGGTCTTTGGATTTGAGTATTTAAGTGGATCTGAAACAAAAATCCAATTGAGGGTGGCTCCTGGTGTATTGCCATTAAGCATTCTGGTAGTGTTGGTGACAAGTTGGGTGAACTTGTAGAGGTTTATGCTGTTTGTTGGGGAGTCAGTTATTAAGTCGTGCCAATTGATGTTTACGTTCATAGGTTCATAGGTTCATAGGAAGGTACTAGGCTATTGGCCCTGGGGCCTATACAAGCCCAGCCAAGAAGGTACCCTGGATTTTGCCACCCAAGAAAATTATTTTCCTGTGCCACTGTCGAGCAGAGCCACAGAGGTGATCCCCGGGGTGAATTTCCTATTTCCCATCCAATCATCAAGATTTTTCTTGAAGAGTGCTAATGAGGAGCTTTGTTTGATATAGATATGTAGTTTATTCCAGAGTATGGGAAGTCTCTGGGACAGGAATCTATCCCTCCGGCATGTTCTGTTTATTGTGGTGACAAGGTTTAGGTCCCTAGAGCATGTAGCCCGGAGGGATTGGGATTTCTTTAAATGGAGCATGTCCAACAGCTATGGGTTTGACATAGCTTTGTATATTAGGCAGAGATCACCTCTGAGTAGGCAATATGCGACGGAGTAAAGCTGGAGTTTTTTGAGATGGTCAGCATAGGGCATCTGTTTGAGACCAGTAATCCTCTTTGTGAGGTATTTCTGTGGCCTTTCCAGTTGTTGGAGATGTCTTGTGAGGTACATACCAAAAGGGGCGTTGTACTCCATAATGGGTCTAATGAGTGATGAGTAGAGGGGAACAATGACCTCTTTTTTTCCTGGATGAGAAACCTTTTGTGATGAGGTGTGCCATGTAGAAGGATTTCCTGACTACTGTGGCGATGTGATTATCAAAGGAGAGACTACTGTCCACCTGTGTCCCAAGGTCTCTTATCACACTTTCGGTGTTAAGTATACTACCGCCTATGTTGTAGTTCATGGGTACAGAGTTTTTACCAAAGGGGATGACAATGCACTTTTTGGCATTGAGCTTGAGGCCATGGCTTTGACACCAGGCATCTGTCTCAGTGAGGCCCTTTTGTAGGATGTCCACATCATTAGGAGTTTCGATTATGTCTCCTAGTTTACAGTCATCTGCAAACTTTGTTAGCCAAAGACCTTCTGTGTTAGCCTGTGGTACTCCACTTGTCACTGGTCTGAAGTTGGATTTGGAGTCTGCTACTTTCACAGTGTGGGTTCTGTCAGTGAGCCAGTTGGCAACTCATCTTGTGACATAGGGATTTATACCTAGTTTAGTGAGTTTATCTATAATTCCAGAGTGGGGGATGGTGTCAAAAGCCTTGGCAAGATCTAGATAGGCTGCGTGAACCACCTTACCCTTGTCTTCGGCTTTAGTGACTGCTTCAAAGAAGTCTATCAGGTTTAGGAGACATGATCCGCCTTTTACAAACCCAAACTGGGTGGGATACAGAGTTTGGAGATTACCAGTGTCTTTGTTTATAAGTTCCATGATGATACATTCCATGGCCTTGCAGACCAGGTTCGTCAGGCTAATGGCTAATAACATCTCCCATATTAATAGTTTAATTGCAGATATTTTCTTACATCCAGGCAAGGATGTCCTCAAGGGTTTGAATATTTCTGTCCTGGTGGGTAATACAGACTAAATATGCATATCTGTTTAGATTTGTTAATTTGTATGGTTCCTATTAGGATTTCAGCATTTGAAAATTATCGGAGTATTTTCTGGAAGGGTAGTATTGTGAGACAGTCAGCATAGATTAGGGATACCCCACCTCTTTATTTGTTGGTTCTATATTTCTGTAATATGTTATACCCTGGGGGTGTTATTTCAATATCTTGGATTTGGGGTTTTAGCCGGGTTTCACTGACTGCTAGGATGTCAGGGGTGTTTTGTGTTAGCCAAGCATGGAAGTCTGTAATTTTGTTACAGACACAATAAATGTTTAAAGTTGCTAAGAATAGAGCTTTAGAAAATGGAGTTTGGTTGACTGCAGTTATGCCTGATGGTCATGGGTTGGGATGGACGTCACCATATAGGGATATTCTGTTTTGGTTGTTAAGGGAGGGTTTTGGAAAAATGCTTTTTTTTCTTATAGGTTGCTAAGTAGTGGTAGATATTTTTATTTATGGTGGTATAGGGCAATATTTTTAGTTTTGATAGATGAATGAAATGGTATTCAAGTAGGCTGGGTGATATATTATGAATGCTGTTTAATGGTTTGTCACTGCATAGGGGAGAAGTTGTAGAAGTACTAGCTGTGGGGTGAAGTGTAGATTTGGGGGAGGTAACAAGAATTAGTTGGCTAAGGGCAAGAGATAGAAACAGGTTGGGGAGAGTGGAGTATGTAGTGCATGTCATACTTGTAAAATGGATTTAGGAATGCTTTGGAGTGTGGAAAGTACTGTTATGGGTGGAGAGAAGGGAGGAGAGGGGAAGAGGCTATTAAGGAGGGGGAGGGTACAGTCAGAAGTGGATTGTATGAGCGGATGAAAGTTGATTGGAGGGGGATGGAGTTACTGCCAAGTATAAATCATGGGGATGCAGGGGTGGGTGGGAAAGGGGTAGGGCATGGGAGCAGAGTGAGCCTGAATGGTGAACGGAGTGGGCAGAGCCAGCCCAACAGATGCTAAGAAAAAAAATTATCAGTAAGACTTAGAACTGAAAATGTGGAAAAGTAAGTATGTGAGAGCTGTGACTGCTAAGTTTTTGGGGTGCTTTTGTTCTTGCAGCAGTAGAAGTAGTAGGTTGTTGTTTGTCTTTTGGCTTTTCCCAGTTAGGGGTCACCACAGGGGAACTCCAGCCCACTAATGATTGGCAGTAGATTTTCACGAATGCCAAGGTGCAGCTCAACGTCCAACCTTCAACGAAGGCATGCCTATTTACATATGTCTTTTGAACGCCCATCCAACCACGGGGAGGACATGCAGACTCCACACAGAAGGCACTCCCCACACTCCAGCCGAGAATCAAACAGGAGAACCTCTTGCTGTGAGGCAACATCGCTACCACTGCACCACTGCGGATTAGAAGTAGTATAAGCTGTTGTAATAAAGAATTAGGTATTAAACCACAATGTACAGCATACCTTGAATGCAAGAACTTATATGAGGATGATTACACACCAGGGGAGACAAACAGCTGCTGTGGGATTTGAAAAAGAAAGGAAACAAAATGGCACCCTGGATTTATAATACCTCAGGCTATCCAATACAGGACAAGAACTGGAGGGGAGAGGGGTAAATACTACAGGGAAGGAGCTGGATAGCCAATGGTTAATTGAACTCTGCAGACACTGTGAAGTGCAAGAGGCTTAGAAACCAATCATGAACCTTAAGAAAAGGTATGCTACTTTGCACAGTCACACTACTTTATACTGTTAAAGCAAGGCAAGTATAGACATTATCTAATTTTACCATGAAATTCTTAAAAGGATATAAAATTAAAGCTGAGGTTAGTTACAGATAAACAGGAGAGGTAATGGTATTCTTTTTTATAGATTTACGTTTTTCTCAAAATAAAATATACTTTAATTGGGGGGAATACACTTACTGGAGAGAGTTATGCAGCTGTTGTTTCCTGGTGATGTGTTTGTCAGTACAGTGGTTTGATTAAGGAACTATACAGCAGAATGTACTAACACACTCACTAACATTTCTTTAAGTTAGTGCAGTTAAGGTATTTTACTGACTAGACAGTTGAAGGTTAAGCACCTACATAAGTTTTAGTCTCTTTAGTTACATGACAGTGTCTGTGGGTGCCCAGTGCATAAGTGACATTTTTAAGGTTTCCATTGCTTGTTATGGGATATGGAAACCTGATTGACCTGATGGGTGGCTTGGACTAATTAGGTTTTAGTCCCTTTAGTTACAGGACAGTGTCCATGGGTGCCTAGTGCACAAGTGAGATTTTTGAGGTTTCCACTGCTTGTTACTGGGAAACAGAGACATGCTTGACCCTATGGGTGGCTTGGATTAATTAGATTTTAGTCTCTTTGGTTACAGGACAGTGTCTGTGGGTGCCCAGTGCCTGAGTGAGATTTTTGAGGCTGCCACTGTTGTTATGGGGGTCAGAGACCCACTTGACTGGATGGGTGGCTTGGATTAATTAGTTTTTAGACTCTTTAGTTACAGGACAGTTTCCATGGGTGCCCAGTGTGTGAGTGAAATTTTTGAGGTTTCCACTGCTTGCTATGGGGGACAGAGACCCACGTGACCCAATGGGTGGCTTGAATTAATTAGTTTTTAGTCTATTTAGTTACAGGACAGTGTCTGTGGGTGCACAGTGCCTGAGTGCAATTTTTGAGGCTGCCACTTCTTGTTATGGGGGTCAGAGACCTGCTTGACCAGATGGGTGGCTTGAATTAATTAGTTTTTAGACTGTCTAGTTACAGGACAGTGTCCATCGGTGCCCAGTGTGTCAGTGAGATTTTTGAGGTTTCCACTGCTTGTTATGGGGGACAGAGATCCACGTGACCCAGTGGGTGGCTTGGATTAATTAGGTTCTGGTCTGTTTAGTACCAGGACAGTGTCTGTGGGTGCCCAGTGCACAAGTGAGATTTTTGAGATTGCCACTGCTTGTTATGGGGTCAGAGACCCGCTTGACCGGATGGGTGGTTTTGAATAATTCGTTTTTAGTCCCTTTAGTTACAGGACAGTGTCCATGGGTGTCCAGTGTGTGAGTGAGATTTTTGAGGTTTCCACTGCTTGTTATGGGGACAGAGACCTGCTTAACCTGATGGGTGACTTGGACGTATTAGGTTTTAGTCTCTTTAGTTACATGAAAGTGTTCATGGATGCCCAGTGAGCGAGTGAGATTTTTGAGTACTGCTTGTTATAGGGGACAGAGACCTGATTGGCCCAATGGGTGGCTTGGATTAATTAGGTTCTGGTCTGTTTAGTTACAGGACAGTGTCCATGGGTGGCCAGTGCGAGAGTGAGATTTTTGAAGTTTCCACTGTTTGTTATGGGGGACGTAGACCTGCTTTACCTGATAGGTGGCTTTGATTACTTGAATGCAAGAACCTACATGAGGATGATTACATACCAGGGGAGACAAACAGCTGCGGTAGGATTTGAAAAAAAAGAGATATCCAAACAAATTAAGAA
Organism: Protopterus annectens; assembly: GCF_019279795.1. NCBI lineage: Eukaryota > Metazoa > Chordata > Ceratodontiformes > Protopteridae > Protopterus > Protopterus annectens. The sequence goes on along the minus strand of NC_056733.1, from coordinate 1,611,140,828 downwards.
ATAATCCTTGGTTGAAGGTGTTGGCCCATAAATTATTTTCTTTATTAGCACTGTTCATTTGGTGCCTACTTTTCAAACATTCTATAGTAATTCAACAAGTGTAAAAGTAACAAAAATGTACACAACCCACATAGATTTTAAATGCATACTCTTAGCATAGCAATTCTTAAAGTATGTTAAATAAAATTAAAAAATGCTCATGATGATTTTCTAAAAATGAGCACAATCCACATGGATCAGAACTACATTTTAAGATTAGGTTCATAGGTTCATAGGTTCATACTAGGCTATCTGCCCGAGGGCATTTATAAGCCTAGCCCATTGTTTTGTGGCTTACGCCACCCCTTTAGTATGGGGAACTATACCCATTATTTTGCTGTGCCTCTGTCGAGCAGTGACACTGAGGTAATTCCTGGGGTATATCTGCGATCTCCCATCCATTGGTCAAGATTTCTCTTGAACAAGGCCAGCGAGGTGCTCTGCCTCACATGTACCGGGATTTTGTTCCACAGCATAGGGAGTCTTTGGGTGATGAATCTATCCCTCCAGCACGTCCTATTAATAGCCGTGTCGAGGTTTAAGTCTCCGCCTTGTGGCTCTGATGGATCTAGATTTTTTGAGGTGAAACATATTCATCAAATCTGGGTTTGACATGTCCTTGTATGTTAGGCAAAGGTCACCTCTGAGCAAGCGGTGGCGACTGAATAGAGCTGGAGTTCTTTCAGTCGGGCAGCATAGGACAGATTTTTGAGACCCTTTATCCTTTTGGTGAGGAACTTTTGTGGCCTCTCCAGCTGCTGCAAGTGTCGGGTCAGATACATTCCGAATGGGGCATTGTACTCAATCATTGGTCTGATGAGTGATGAGTAAAGGGAGACTATGACCTCCCTTGATCTAGATGAGAATCCCTTCATGATAAGGTGGGCAATGTAGAAGGACTTCCTAACTACTTTAGCTACATGGGTGTCGAATGACAGACTACTATCAACCTGGGTCCCCAGGTCCCTGATAACTTCTTCTGTGCTCAGTGGATTGCCACCTATTTGGTAGCTAGGGGTAACCTTGTTTTTCCCGAAGGGTATGACTATGCATTTTTGGCATTTAACTTTAGGCCGTGGCTCTGGCACCAGTTATCCGTTTCTGTGAGACCCTTCTGAAGGATATCTGTGTCAGATGTGTTTTCTACTATGGCGCCCAGTTTGCAGTCATCTGCAAACTTTGTCAGCCATAACCCTCCTGTGTTTGCTTGTACTTCGGAAAAGTAGATGCCAAACAAGAGTGGGCCCAGGACTGAGCCCTGTGGGACACCACTTGTGACAGGCTTTGAGTCTGACATGGCGTCAGCAACTCTGACCCTGTGGGTTCTGTCACTCAGCCAGTTTGCAACCCATCTTGTGATGTATGGGTTAACATTTAAGCTGATGAGTTTTTCAATGATACCCGAGTGGGGTATTGTATCGAAGGCCTTAGCCAGATTGAGGTAGGCTGTATGGACTGCCTTTCCCTCATCAATGGCTTTGGTGACTGTTTTGAAAAAGTCAACCAAGTTTAAAAGGCATGATCTGCCTTTGACAAAGCCAAACTGGGTTGGATCCAAAGTCTGCAAATTCCCTATGTCTTTATTTATGAGGTCCATTATGATCCTCTCCATGGCTTTGCAGATAAGGCTTGTCAAGCTAATGGGCGGTAATTTCCAGGGTCTGTGGAGGCACCGCCTTTGTGAAGTGGGACCACAGTTGCAGTGCGCCACTCCTGGAGTGCGTATCCAGAGGTAAGACTTTGATTAAACAGCTGTCCTAGCTGTGGGTTTAATTCCTCATTGAGTTCGTGGAGCACACAGCCGGGGACACCATTGGGTCCCATGGATGCTGTGATTTTTTCTTTGGAGAGTGCAGTTCTCACTTGCGCGCTGGAGATGTTTGGGGGCTGCACTCATTTGGTATAGATATCTCTCCTTTGGGGGAGGGGAGAAGTTTGCACTGAACCTGTCAGCCAGTATGTTGGCAATGTCTGTAGGATCAGTAATCTTCACATCATTTTGAACTAGTTCTGAGCATATCTGGGAGTTTCCTCCTAGGTTTCTAACATAGCTAAAGAAGGCCTTATGATTGTCTTTTGAGTCTTTAGCTATTTTTCTCTCGAAATTTGCTTTGGATGATTTTATGAGAGCTCTTAGTTTTTACTTATAGTGATCAAGGGTGTCTTACCTTTTAAGGATTTTGCTCTATCTTGTAGTAGCTTCCTCCTTTTGTTGTAGAGTTTGTTTATGGCTGGGGTCCACCAGACTGGATGCTTGCCTTTGGTACAAAGAGTCTTTGTTTTGCTTGGGATTGCCTTATCCATGCAGTCCTGCAGGTGCTGGTAGAAGGCATTTGTAAGTGATTCAGCGGCTTGAGTATTGTTTTCCCGGCTCGGGGCCTGAAAGGAGACCACACTAGTCTTTAGAAGTGTGAAGTCGGCTTTTGAGAAGTTCTTTACTGTGGTCTTTTTATTTCAGGTGGGGTGGGATGAGGACCTCCAGCGAGATTAGTTTGTGATCTGATCTCACCAGTGAGGGGTATACTTCGGTGTTGAACATTGTGCTCCCATGTTCGTGATGATGAGATCAAGTATGTTATCTCCTCTTGTGGGGATGGTGACTAGTTGTTCCATGGCATTTGAGTTTATGAATTCCAGGAACTTTTGGGCTAGGGTGTTTGGGCTTGAGTAGTGTTCCCAGTCTATATTAGGGTAATTGAAGTCACCTAGTATGATGGTGTTTGTTGATACATTTATCCCCTCTAGTGTTTTCAGGAAGGCCATGTGAGTTTCCTGAGTTTGTGAGGGTGGCCTGTAACATGCTACAATTTGCAGAGCAGTCTTGCCTATGGTTAATTGCACCTGGATGGTCTCCGATGCATCGTGCGTTGCCACCAGTCTTGAGGTGTGGGTGTCCTTGATGAATATGGATACCCCCCCCTCCTTTCTTGGTATTGTCCGGATTTTGGGGCCGGAACGCATGATATGAGGTAAAACCTGATAGCGCTGGGGTGCTCTCAGGAGCCTTGAACCAGGTTTCTGTCACAGCACAGACATCGATGTTCTCCATACTGAGAAGGGCCTCGAGTCGTGCATTTTGAGATTTAGACTTCTGGCATTGAGCAGCATTACCCTTAGTTTTTTCCTTTTTGTGTTCTAGGGTGGTAGGTTTAGAATTTGAGCCTTGCCTAAAAAGGCACTATGGGGTGGCAAGAGCCTTTGCCAATATCCGGAATCCCAGGGTGACAGGTGCAAGCCGTCCCTTGCGAAGCAGCGTGGCTTGTCCAGCATGTCATCCCAGGCAGACAGATACTGGATCCCCTTTGAATGACACCAGTGTTTAAGCCAATTGTTAAAGCTGATCATCTTATCTCTGTATTGTGGCATCATTCTTGGTGAAGGTAGGATACTGCTCAAGGTCAGGGTCATACCTGCCTGGGCTACATAATCAGAGAGCTCCTCAATGTCTCTTTTCATGTAGTCCAAGGAGTGCGTCTCAGGTCGTTTACACCAGCGTGGACAATGACTGAGTCATATTTGTACCTGCTGTTGAGAGACCTGAGTGCTTGCGTTATGTGGCGGATTCTAGCGCCCGACAGGCAGCTTACTGTGACCTTCTCCTTACTCAGTCTGGTGAGCGGGACATCAGTGTGTCTGACTATGGAGTCACCAATGACTAGTGTGTCTGGCATTGTGTTTGGCCTTAAGGGCTGTGACTGTTTGACACTCTGACTGTGAGGTCTATGTGTTGCGGGTGTTGTGTTCTGAGGTGGTGGTTGTTTGGGTGTCTGCTTTGGTGGCCTCTGCTGTTTTGGTAGATTTTGATCAGAGCCTCCGAGTATGTCTTTGTGTGTTTATGTGTATGATTTGAGGTTGTAATGGTACTATGTGAGACTGGGTCTATAGTGTGTGTGGTAACCTTCTCCTCCTGACTGGTCTTGCCAGTCCTATGTTGAGAGAGCTCAGCCTCCAGTTTGGCCGTATAGTTGCATCTCTCGCATGTATTTGTGTTTTGTGGGAGGAGGAAAGGGTTGTCTGTGTACATGAGGCAATTGAAACATTGCCTCAATATTCCCAGGTTCACCAGCTGATCAGGAGAGGACACTAGCAACTGATCCCTCGACATGCTAGAAGGGTAGACGAAAAACTTTAAAAAAAGATTCCGGGGACGTGGGTGACCGAGAAATGGGGGGTTGCCTTTTTGGGGTACTATCTATGACAAGAGTGCCGTATCAAGGTAATAAGTACTGTAGGAGCAAGTGCTAGGTTTAATAGATATAGAATAGTCTACTTGGAGTCAAGTAGAGTTGATCTTTTTAGTTATAGGATACGCTGATTTGATCAGTAGTATAGTTCGAGGAAGGTAGTTTTAAGGGAAAATTTGAAGAGTGGACTTCAGGTAGCCCGAATAGTTTAAACCTGCTTAACCGGCACTGCCCTAGTGTGCAACAGTGGCAGCTCAGCTAAATCGCTCTAAATCGCTAAAGCGGCGTTTAGCGCTTTTATACCAGGGGCTGGAAAAAGCTAGAAACTGGCCCAAAACGACCAATAAACTACTAGTTACTGGCTGAAACCTCACAAAACTGGACAAAGGCAGCTCAATGCTTCCCACTCCCACTGGTAAGCAAGGTAGCTTCCCTCCCCCCAAATAAGGCAAGGAAACAGTACACAGGAACTACAACCAAAGCCCAGGAATCAGCAACTCTGAAACTGGACTAAACTAGTAAAGCAGGAAAGCAAGGTAGCTTCCCTTCCCCAAATAAGGCAAGGAAACAGTACACAGGAACTACAACCAAAGCCCAGGAATCAGCAACTCTGAAACTGGACTAAACTAGTAAAGCAGGAAAACAAGAGATATTTTTTCTTTTTTCTTTTTTTCACAAAACAGGCAGAAACAGGTACAGCAAACACTTATAAATGCTATGAATCAGCTACTACAGCTTACACAGAAGAATTTGCTACAAATACAGTCAAATAGTAACAAACAAGGATTCCAAGTGCAATATTAAGTTAAATGCAGTAAAACAGCTTCAATGTAACAGAAAGGCAGGCGAAATACAGTTGCTAGGTATTCAGATGTGGAAAGCAACAAAAATATACTTAGTATCAAGAAAAGTCGCTTATTCAGCTCTCTGCAGCCTGGATTACTCTGCTGGCCCACGTGGAGTCTGTGCTGAGTAGGTACAAGCTGAAAGTTTTATACCAGGGGCTGGAAAAGCTAGAAACTGGCCCAAAACGACCAATAAACTACTAGTTACTGGCTGAAACCTCACAAAACTGGACAAAGGCAGCTCAATGCTTCCCACTCCCACTGGTAAGCAAGGTAGCTTCCTTCCCCAAATAAGGCAAGGAAACAGTACACAGGAACTACAACCAAAGCCCAGGAATCAGCAACTCTGAAACTGGACTAAACTAGTAAAGCAGGAAAAACAAGAGATATTTTTTCTTTTTTCTTTTTTTCACAAAACAGGCAGAAACAGGTACAGCAAACACTTATAAATGCTATGAATCAGCTACTACAGCTTACACAGAAGAATTTGCTACAAATACAGTCAAATAGTAACAAACAAGGATTCCAAGTGCAATATTAAGTTAAATGCAGTAAAAACAGCTTCAATGTAACAGAAAGGCAGGCGAAATACAGTTGCTAGGTATTCAGATGTGGAAAGCAACAAAAATATACTTAGTATCAAGAAAAGTTGCTTATTCAGCTCTCTGCAGCCTGGATTACTCTGCTGGCCCACGTGGAGTCTGTGCTGAGTAGGTACAAGCTGAAAGTTTTATACCAGGGGGCTGGAAAAAGCTAGAAACTGGCCCAAAACGACCAATAAACTACTAGTTACTGGCTGAACCTCACAAAACTGGATAAAAGGCAGCTCAATGCTTCCCACTCCCACTGGTAAGCAAGGTAGCTTCCCTTCCCCCAAATAAGGCAAGGAAACAGTACACAGGAACTACAACCAAAGCCCAGGAATCAGCAACTCTGAAACTGGACTAAACTAGTAAAGCAGGAAAAACAAGAGATATTTTTTCTTTTTTCTTTTTTTCACAAAACAGGCAGAAACAGGTACAGCAAACACTTATAAATGCTATGAATCAGCTACTACAGCTTACACAGAAGAATTTGCTACAAATACAGTCAAATAGTAACAAACAAGGATTCCAAGTGCAATATTAAGTTAAATGCAGTAAAAACAGCTTCAATGTAACAGAAAGGCAGGCGAAATACAGTTGCTAGGTATTCAGATGTGGAAAGCAACAAAAATATACTTAGTATCAAGAAAAGTCGCTTATTCAGCTCTCTGCAGCCTGGATTACTCTGCTGGCCCACGTGGAGTCTGTGCTGAGTAGGTACAAGCTGAAAGTTTTATACCAGGGGGCTGGAAAAAGCTAGAAACTGGCCCAAAACGACCAATAAACTACTAGTTACTGGCTGAAACCTCACAAAACTGGACAAAAGGCAGCTCAATGCTTCCCACTCCCACTGGTAAGCAAGGTAGCTTCCCTTCCCCCAAATAAGGCAAGGAAACAGTACACAGGAACTACAACCAAAGCCCAGGAATCAGCAACTCTGAAACTGGACTAAACTAGTAAAGCAGGAAAGCAAGGTAGCTTCCCTTCCCTCAAATAAGGCAAGGAAACAGTACACAGGAACTACAACCAAAGCCCAGGAATCAGCAACTCTGAAACTGGACTAAACTAGTAAAGCAGGAAAAACAAGAGATATTTTTTCTTTTTTTTCTTTTTTTCACAAAACAGGCAGAAACAGGTACAGCAAACACTTATAAATGCTATGAATCAGCTACTACAGCTTACACAGAAGAATTTGCTACAAATACAGTCAAATAGTAACAAACAAGGATTCCAAGTGCAATATTAAGTTAAATGCAGTAAAAACAGCTTCAATGTAACAGAAAGGCAGGCGAAATACAGTTGCTAGGTATTCAGATGTGGAAAGCAACAAAAATATACTTAGTATCAAGAAAAGTCGCTTATTCAGCTCTCTGCAGCCTGGATTACTCTGCTGGCCCACGTGGAGTCTGTGCTGAGTAGGTACAAGCTGAAAGTTTTATACCAGGGGGCTGGAAAATGCTAGAAACTGGCCCAAAACGACCAATAAACTACTAGTTACTGGCTGAAACCTCACAAAACTGGATAAAGGCAGCTCAATGCTTCCCACTCCCACTGGTAAGCAAGGTAGCTTCCTTCCCCAAATAAGGCAAGGAAACAGTACACAGGAACTACAACCAAAGCCCAGGAATCAGCAACTCTGAAACTGGACTAAACTAGTAAAGCAGGAAAAACAAGAGATATTTTTTTCGTTTTTTTCTTTTTTTTCACAAAACAGGCAGAAACAGGTACAGCAAACACTTATAAATGCTATGAATCAGCTACTACAGCTTACACAGAAGAATTTGCTACAAATACAGTCAAATAGTAACAAACAAGGATTCCAAGTGCAATATTAAGTTAAATGCAGTAAAACAGCTTCAATGTAACAGAAAGGCAGGCGAAATACAGTTGCTAGGTATTCAGATGTGGAAAGCAACAAAAATATACTTAGTATCAAGAAAAGTCGCTTATTCAGCTCTCTGCAGCCTGGATTACTCTGCTGGCCCACGTGGAGTCTGTGCTGAGTAGGTACAAGCTGAAAGTTTTATACCAGGGGCTGGAAAAGCTAGAAACTGGCCCAAAACGACCAATAAACTACTAGTTACTGGCTGAACCTCACAAAACTGGATAAAGGCAGCTCAATGCTTCCCACTCCCACTGGTAAGCAAGGTAGCTTCCTTCCCCAAATAAGGCAAGGAAACAGTACACAGGAACTACAACCAAAGCCCAGGAATCAGCAACTCTGAAACTGGACTAAACTAGTAAAGCAGGAAAAACAAGAGATATTTTTTCTTTTTTCTTTTTTTCACAAAACAGGCAGAAACAGGTACAGCAAACACTTATAAATGCTATGAATCAGCTACTACAGCTTACACAGAAGAATTTGCTACAAATACAGTCAAATAGTAACAAACAAGGATTCCAAGTGCAATATTAAGTTAAATGCAGTAAAACAGCTTCAATGTAACAGAAAGGCAGGCGAAATACAGTTGCTAGGTATTCAGATGTGGAAAGCAACAAAAATATACTTAGTATCAAGAAAAGTCGCTTATTCAGCTCTCTGCAGCCTGGATTACTCTGCTGGCCCACGTGGAGTCTGTGCTGAGTAGGTACAAGCTGAAAGTTTTATACCAGGGGCTGGAAAAGCTAGAAACTGGCCCAAAACGACCAATAAACTACTAGTTACTGGCTGAAACCTCACAAAACTGGACAAAGGCAGCTCAATGCTTCCCACTCCCACTGGTAAGCAAGGTAGCTTCCCTTCCCCAAATAAGGCAAGGAAACAGTACACAGGAACTACAACCAAAGCCCAGGAATCAGCAACTCTGAAACTGGACTAAACTAGTAAAGCAGGAAAAACAAGAGATATTTTTTTTTTTTCTTTTTTTTCACAAAACAGGCAGAAACAGGTACAGCAAACACTTATAAATGCTATGAATCAGCTACTACAGCTTACACAGAAGAATTTGCTACAAATACAGTCAAATAGTAACAAACAAGGATTCCAAGTGCAATATTAAGTTAAATGCAGTAAAAACAGCTTCAATGTAACAGAAAGGCAGGCGAAATACAGTTGCTAGGTATTCAGATGTGGAAAGCAACAAAAATATACTTAGTATCAAGAAAAGTCGCTTATTCAGCTCTCTGCAGCCTGGATTACTCTGCTGGCCCACGTGGAGTCTGTGCTGAGTAGGTACAAGCTGAAAGTTTTATACCAGGGGCTGGAAAAAGCTAGAAACTGGCCCAAAACGACCAATAAACTACTAGTTACTGGCTGAAACCTCACAAAACTGGACAAAAGGCAGCTCAATGCTTCCCACTCCCACTGGTAAGCAAGGTAGCTTCCCTTCCCCAAATACCCAAATAAGGCAAGGAAACAGTACACAGGAACTACAACCAAAGCCCAGGAATCAGCAACTCTGAAACTGGACTAAACTAGTAAAGCAGGAAAAACAAGAGATATTTTTTCTTTTTTCTTTTTTTCACAAAACAGGCAGAAACAGGTACAGCAAACACTTATAAATGCTATGAATCAGCTACTACAGCTTACACAGAAGAATTTGCTACAAATACAGTCAAATAGTAACAAACAAGGATTCCAAGTGCAATATTAAGTTAAATGCAGTAAAACAGCTTCAATGTAACAGAAAGGCAGGCGAAATACAGTTGCTAGGTATTCAGATGTGGAAAGCAACAAAAAATATACTTAGTATCAAGAAAAGTCGCTTATTCAGCTCTCTGCAGCCTGGACTACTCTGCTGGCCCACGTGGAGTCTGTGCTGAGTAGGTACAAGCTGAAAGTTTTATACCAGGGGGCTGGAAAAAGCTAGAAACTGGCCCAAAACGACCAATAAACTACTAGTTACTGGCTGAACCTCACAAAACTGGATAAAAGGCAGCTCAATGCTTCCCACTCCCACTGGTAAGCAAGGTAGCTTCCCTTCCCCCAAATAAGGCAAGGAAACAGTACACAGGAACTACAACCAAAGCCCAGGAATCAGCAACTCTGAAACTGGACTAAACTAGTAAAGCAGGAAAAACAAGAGATATTTTTTTCTTTTTTTCTTTTTTTTCACAAAACAGGCAGAAACAGGTACAGCAAACACTTATAAATGCTATGAATCAGCTACTACAGCTTACACAGAAGAATTTGCTACAAATACAGTCAAATAGTAACAAACAAGGATTCCAAGTGCAATATTAAGTTAAATGCAGTAAAACAGCTTCAATGTAACAGAAAGGCAGGCGAAATACAGTTGCTAGGTATTCAGATGTGGAAAGCAACAAAAATATACTTAGTATCAAGAAAAGTCGCTTATTCAGCTCTCTGCAGCCTGGATTACTCTGCTGGCCCACGTGGAGTCTGTGCTGAGTAGGTACAAGCTGAAAGTTTTATACCAGGGGCTGGAAAAGCTAGAAACTGGCCCAAAATGACCAATAAACTACTAGTTACTGGCTGAAACCTCACAAAACTGGACAAAAGGCAGCTCAATGCTTCCCACTCCCACTGGTAAGCAAGGTAGCTTCCCTTCGCCCAAATAAGGCAAGGAAACAGTACACAGGAACTACAACCAAAGCCCAGGAATCAGCAACTCTGAAACTGGACTAAACTAGTAAAGCAGGAAAAACAAGAGATAGTTTTTTCTTTTTTTCTTTTTTTTCACAAAACAGGCAGAAACAGGTACAGCAAACACTTATAAATGCTATGAATCAGCTACTACAGCTTACACAGAAGAATTTGCTACAAATACAGTCAAATAGTAACAAACAAGGATTCCAAGTGCAATATTAAGTTAAATGCAGTAAAAACAGCTTCAATGTAACAGAAAGGCAGGTGAAATACAGTTGCTAGGTATTCAGATGTGGAAAGCAACAAAAAATATACTTAGTATCAAGAAAAGTCGCTTATTCAGCTCTCTGCAGCCTGGATTACTCTGCTGGCCCACGTGGAGTCTGTGCTGAGTAGGTACAAGCTGAAAGTTTTATACCAGGGGGCTGGAAAAAGCTAGAAAATGAGACTATTTTCCTCCTTAAAAAGTACATCTACATTATGAGTTCAGTTCTGCACACCCCAATACTAAATTGGAAGAATATTTTTCATAGAGGATAAACCAAAGCTTACACATGATAGCAATTTTCAATGATGCTCATTCCTTGAACAAAAAAAAAGCAAAGTTACTGACAGATGGTGCCAGAATATGCCTCATTTGTATCCCTTTGATATCTCATAATTCCTAATAAAACTTTCAAATCATATTTCATCTTTGTCTTCAATTAAATCTCATCATACTAAAAATAAGAAGTTAAAATCAGAGCAAATGTCACATTTACACTTTTTATCTCAAATGCTTCTTCACTAACTAGCATAAAGAACCTACCAAAATCAAGTGCTTTCTTTTGTACTACATGTTGTAAATACAATGGTAAAATAATTTCTCATAATGGATGGTGAAGACATCATGGATTGCAATTGTAAAAGCACTGATGATATATCATTTGCATTTGGAGAAATATATGTATGCAAAGCCCTCATCTCAGAGAAGAAAACAGATTAACTGCAAGTAAGCTTTGATACTGGTAAATTTTATGTACTATACAACGTGTGTGTATGTGTGTGTGTGTGTGTGTATGTGTGTGTGTGTGTGTGTGTGTGTGTGTGTGTGTGTGTGTGTGTGTGTGGGGGGGGTAGGGTGTGAGCATATATTTGCCCTTAAGAAAGAAGCAAGTTAAATTAATTGTTAGAGAAAGTAGGTTTCCTTGCCCTTTATTATACTGACCATTAAATAAATACAAAAAATATATCTTTTCATTATACTGAAAAGCTAAGTCCCTCAGTGATCAACCCATGTGTGATAGCTTCATTCCATCTTCCTAGTATTCTAGCAGAGCTGTATGCACTTTCCTTCAATGTGCTCAGTATTTTTCAACTGCTTCCTAATCACTGAAGGTTGACAGTCTAACACACATTTTCTTACTAATTTTGCACTGTATTTTAACTCCCCAAATGTACCGCACAATCTGTGACAGCTGTTTTGTATCACCTTATTCTCTGTTTCTAGAGATGTATATTTACTGCAGAAATATTTAACAACACAGGCCACAACTCAAGACCTTGAGTTTATCCATTGAGCACCAATCCTTCCCTACAAAATCTGTAGTTGCCACACACTGTTTATTATCATTCAACTAGTTTTCTATCCAAGTTACTATTTTATTCTCCAGACCAGATCCTTAAGTTCAGAGCATTCCCCATAAGGGACACAAACAAATGTTGTACTAAACTCCAAACACATGAATCTGTGGGATTCTCTATAACCACTTCAGCAGTAGCACCATCACAGAGCTGAATTGCATGTGATGGATGGGGTTTGTACGGTATGAATCAGCTTTTCCTTTTTATAAACACACAAATGTGTTTTTAAAATCCCACCAATTTTACAGTTATTTTTCTCCACAATTGTTCCTGCTAAGTAACAAAAACAGGTCAGTACTTAGCAGGTTGCTCCCTAGATCCACCTTATACACTGTTACCATCTTTGCTGTTCTCCACAGGAAACCACTCTAGTTCTTATAAAAGGCTAATGTGAAATTTATTTGGGGTTCTGCATTGAATATTAATATCATAAGGGATCAAGACCCCCTGACCCTCCAAGGCTCTTAAATTCTTAAAGTACTTAATTTTCAGTAACGATTACCACTTATCCATCATTCTCCCTCCATGTTAACTCCTTCATCCCATGTGTGCATGGTCATCTTTCTTTCTGTGAACATACAAAACTGAAAGGTGCATTCAGTAATTTTTACTGGGGAAAGCATAGTAATTCAGTAGTCACTACTGCTGGCTCAAATCTCTTAGTTCTCCACTTTAGTTATCTGGTGGGAGTGATTTCTGTGCAGAGGCTACATGTTCTCCCTGTGTCTGTATGGGTTTTCTTCATGTGCTTTAATTTTCTCCCACATTCCAAAGTAATAAGTAGAGGTGTTCTGTTAGCCACCTCCAATAAATCAAAAAGTCCCATGTAACTCCATGGACAAATTAATGAAGTCCTGCTCTACTGCATCAGTGACACTGTCAAAGGTTGCAAAGAATTTATGGTATAAGCCATAATATGGTGATCCTGATCACCCTGAGTCTGAAAATCCATGAGACATCTGTTTACTTTTGAAATACTTGCCTTTTTGAAGAAGAAGAAACTAAAACAGCCAAATTTGCTTTCAACTGTCCTTTCATCAGCTAACTTAAAGTTGTGACTGGTGCTGTTAAAAAGCTCAGTAAAGAATTATGGGAAGCCTGCTATGCTCAGCCTTGCTACACATGGCTTCTCTTTGCTGTTCTACCCTTCCTCCAATTCCCACCCACCCCACCTTACTCTACCATTATACTTCCCATATGTACCTAGCACTCATGACACCATTGCCTATACCCTCCCAAACCACTTTACTACTATCAAAGAAACACTCCTGTTTCTGCTTTCCTCTTCCCTTCTGCCATCAAACATTTATCATAATTTCTAACTCCCAGTTTCTCCCCAATACTGCTTTGCACTATATTATATCCTAATCATTCCCCTCATCAACTGTGCCTTTAGTACATTCCTGAAAAAACTCCTATGTCCTTTCATCCCTGCAATATCCTCTCATATATTCTAATCAGATTAATATTTATCTAGCTTTCTTTTCTTCCTCTATAATATTTTTCAGCCTCATACCTCTCAACTGTACAGACTTTCTCAGAATGTCCAGATTTTTACCTCATATTCTAGGTCCATTTTTCATACATTTGTGGTTTTCTGGCAAATTAGTGGCAAACCATTAGACATTACAGTTAGAAAATAACAAAAGACATTTGAGTTTCAGACTTCATACCCTTCAGAAAAGTCATGCTAATGCACAATTTGTTAGTCTATCAACTTTCTAAGTTAGTAAGAGCAATATTTAAAAATTATCCCTATTTTTGGGCCTTTGTCCACTTTTTCTTATGTCTTTGTCCAGATTTCTTGCTCAGAGAGGTTGAGAGGTATGCCCAGCCTTCTTCTTCTCTCTTTGTATTGCTTATACCACTCTACCCTCAATCTGTTTTTCTACATCCATACAAAATTAAACCAGTACTTTTTGTTCTTACTACCCTTCCTTACCATACCTATTTTACAGTGTTAACAGACTCCTCACCATATAAATTCATCCCCATTCATAGCAATATTTCCCTATACCTGTCTATCAACCTCTATACCTACCAATCAATCCCTCTGTATACCTATAAATCTTATCTATCATCTTACTCCACCTTACTCCTCCCATTAATCTCTAGTACTTGTAACTTCATCCCTCCATACTCATCCCATCACCTATCCATACATCCTTGTAAAGCCCAAGCATGACCTACTTCTTCTCTTACTAGAATTCCTTACTATACTCACACTCTCAAACAGTATCAAAAGTCTTTCTCCCGCTGTTACTTACTGACATCTACCACACAATGCTTAAACCAGAATACCACAACACATTTCTCTAATTTCTCCACCAGCATATGCGATATTAATTACATTAGCACCCTGAAATACAAGCAGGCAGCATATCCTCCACCATTATGCAAAATCTTGTGCAAACTCAAGCCTAAATATAAGTTTCTCTTCAATAGCCATATTGCTAACTGGACAATAATACTGGGAAGGGGTATAAATCCTAATCCTAGACTCACTCATCTAACCCCAGACCCCATCAAAAATGCCCCCACACATATTAAAACAGCAACAAGCTACCTCTCCAACCACCTAGGAATGAAAATACTACACAATAACCTAAGACGTCTCTGTAACCAAATCACAGAATCTAACTCCAGACCCCATCAAAAAAGCAGGTCTATATTAGAACACCGAACTTTCAAAATTTTGAGTGTTCTAATATTGACCTGTTTTCAGCGAATGCTTAAAATATTGAAGAAACAGAAAACTGAATTTTTTCCTAGGGAAAGAATTTCATTGTCTGTTTCTGTTGCTTTGGTATTTTCAGAGCTGTGGTGGAAAGTTACAGGTCGGGTTCAAGTAAGTGTGCAATTGTGTGGACGTGAAGGTTAGGGCAGGTTAGGTGAGTTAGGGTTAGGGCGCGGGTCAGGTAAGTGTGCGATTGTGTGGACATGAGGGTTAGGGCGGGGTAGGTGAGTTACGGTTAGGGCATGGGTGAGGTGACTGTGCGATAGTGACGGACCTTAGGGTTAGGGTTTGGGTAAGTGGATAGTTAGTGGTGTATGTATAGTTTAATGTAGAGTTAGGTGCAAGAGTTTAGGTGTATGTGTGTGGATTGCTGTTTGTTTGGTGTGCTTGTGTTGTGTGTATGTGTTTTGAAACAGTGAATTTTTTCCCTAGGAAAAAATTCGCTGCTCTGTATGTTCAATGTTTTAAATTTTCGATTAATAGGGTTCAATATTAGAGCACTCGAAATTTTGAAAGTTTGGTGTTCTAATATAGACCCAAAAAAGCCCCCACACATCTTGAAACAGCAACAAGCTATCTCTCCAACCACCTAGGAATGAAAATACTACACAATAACCTAAGACGTCTCTATAACCAAATCACAGAATTTCATGCTTGTATAGCCCACTAGTCCCCTGATCTCTTCATAACCAGAGAAACATGGTTAAAGCCACTTACCAAAGATACAGAAATACTCCCACCAGATTCTAATATACTCAGACTACCTAGAACCAACAAAAAAGCAGGTGGAATTGCTGTTTTCTACAGAAATGCTTTAAATCTCTCCACTTACCATGTTACTATAACCACTTTCAACAATGCTAAACTTCTCGTCTCATTCATCAAACTGAATACTCACAAATCTCTAGTTGTCATAGGTCTATAAATACCACATGGCAAAAACATTCCCATCCTGGAAGAGATCCTCTCCTGGATCTTAGCCAACACAAGTCTGAAAACCATTTTGTTAGGAGACATTAACATAGGCTGGCAAAAGACAGCCCTAGAAAACCCAACAAATTCAATTCAGCTATATAGCTTCTCTCAATTGATCAAAACTTTAACTAGAATTAGCAAAGTCACATCTAAATAATCCATCCCAGACTGGATGCTAATATCCACCCCAAACATTACAGCCACAAGTAGAACCCTATCCAATAGCCAAAGCAACCACCACCAACTAAGTTACATAATCACATTTCCCAAACAGCAGCACAAGGTTCATAACTATAACACAGCCAGAAACCTCAAAAACTTCATTAAATAAACTTTTACTTCTATATAATAAATAAAAATATAATATAATTAAACACTCACTGAGGTAAATGCCTCTTGCCAACCAACTCCAGAAATAATTTAAGATAAAAAAGCACAGGCAGAGGCAACCATGCACTCGCAAATAATGAACTATGAATAAACATATTACTCCGTATATAAAACAAAGCAATTTTAATGGTGTACCCAAATGGTAAGCACTTTCACAAATGCTTCTTCAGACCATGACACACCTTGTTGCTAATTGGTTCTTATATAATGTTAAGCTCATTATGACCTCACACTCCAATTTAAACTTTAAAGCCACATTACATTACATTACTAGAGCATTACAAATATTACATAGCTAGAACCAAGTCAGTATATAGCCTCCTAATATACAATATTCTATAAAAAATTCTTTATCACAATATGCTAACGGCATAGGAATATGTATACAGTATTCCCAAACATATATAAGTTTCATCCACATGTTATAATACAAGTATAAATAACAATATAAGGATATATCTCCTTAGTGTTGGTCAACAAAATCTAGGAAGCTGAACAAGATGTTCATAGTAAATGTAGCATAAAATCTACTGCCAATCATTAGCGGACCGGAGTTCCGCTGTGGCGAACCCTAACCGGGAAAAGCCGAAAGACATAAACAAACAAACAAATTCAAAGATCTCCTCTTACTAGGATTATTTAATCCATTGATGTTTAATGATATACACTTTAATGATGTCATAAAATGTTAATGTTCTGAATATCTGTTGTTGAATAACTCTCCTTTTTTCCCATATTTTATAAGTCAATAAAATTGACTATTAGGAATACCATTATAATTTACACATGAAACATATAAAACGTTTATCCAATGAAATGTGTTTTTACCAAATTCAATTTTGTAAGGCTTGGTGAACATCATAATAACTATTAACAGAGACTTATAACATGTACTAATTACATGGACTCTTTCAAAAAAAACATGGAGTTAAAAACTCCTAATTTGAGTGACATCTGTCACCCAAATTGACCATCAAGCTAGTAACAACACTCATTTCCTCACCATCTAAATATATAAGTTGTTGCATAATTTAAAATATAAGGTAGTATATGTGATTAAAAAAACAATTATGAATTAAAATACATCCTTTACAATTATATGTACTTATTCAAGAAACAAATTAAAATATGTCAAATGTAACTGTTTCTATTTAACTTTTTTCAGATTGAATTCAAAATATAAAGACCAATCATATATTACACAAATAATACAAATGTTATAACTAATTCATATGCAATGAATTGTTATAATGATCAATAAGTAGACTAATCCCCTGTCTCTTTATTTATTGTGCCAATAGCTAATGACACTATTTCCCCATTCCATGTATCTGAAAACAAGAGCATAGAAAATATTGCATTATAGTTTCCTTTAAGACCTTTACTAATCTGAAACAGCTTCTATGTTTTTCAGAATATATCAACATATTAGTTGATATGGCAAAAATCTGCATCTGAAACTATACTGTATGCAGTAAGCTAGATTCATACAGAATATATTATGTTTCAATCATTATTTGTTTATATTCTATCTGTACTAGAATTATTCTCATTTCTGTTTTTTATATCTAGTAGAAGAATATTAAATTCTGCTTAGGTCTCATGTAAAGATTTATTTATTTTTTTATATATTTTAATGATGTTGTTATATATGCTATATGTTTGTTGCACCAATCAAAATAAACTTAAATATAATAAGACTATAAATACAAGTGTAAAAACATAATGGTATAAATGCATCAAAAGTGCTCTGTTTATAAACACTCACAAATGCTTTAATATAACAGTTATATTATACAGGTTACTTAGCTGCAGTTCTTTCATTTGACCTGTAGATGGCACTAGAGGCAGTCTATTCAAGTTATTATCCAGCTCTACGAAGCTCTTCAGCACAGAGTTCAGTCTGTAAACATCTCCATGGAAACAACACTTTTTTCTTGCTTTCAGTTGAGGCAGCCGCAGTATGATCGGATACCAAAGATGTTCAGCAGTTCAGATGCATGAGATAAAGGAGGGAAAACATTTGCAGCTTTTCTCTTAGAAAGCTATTGATTACCTCGTGGCAGAACCAAGAAACATAAAACTGGACAGAATAAAAAGGCAATGCGAGGGAGAAAGCTACTATAAAAGACTGCAAAACCAACAAACTCTATGTCTCAAACCCATCAGACCACTAGACCACCATGAACATAACAATTGACACTAAACCCTCCATTTTAATGATATTGCTATATATGCTATATGCTTGTTAAACCAATTAATAAAAGTATATAAAATGCAAGGGTTTAAATATGTCAAAAGTGATTTTTGTTATAAATACTCAGAAATGTTTAAATATAGCAGTCATATTATACAGGTTACTTAGCTCCAGTTTTTCATTTGACCTGTAAATGGCATTAGAGACCATCTATTCTAACTATTATCCAGCTTTGCAAAGCTTCTCAGCACAGGGTTCAGTCTATAAATGTCTCCATGGAAATAAGGCTTTTTTCCTGCTTTCAATTGTAGCAGCTGCAGTGCGAGCACATACCAGGGTTATTCAGCAGTTCAGATGCACTAGATTGAGGATGGAAAACATTTACAGCTTTTCTCTAAGAAAGCTGTTGATTACCTCATGGTAAGACCAGATGCACTAGATTGAAGACGGAAAACATTTACAGCTTTTCTCTAAGAAAGCTGTTGATTACCTCATGGTAAGACCAGGAAACGTAAAAACGAACAGTAAAAAAGGCAAAAAGGGAGGGAGAGAGGCAATATAAAACATTAAAGAACCAACAAACTCCATCTCCCAAACCCAGCAAACCACTAGACCACCACAAACATATCAATCCATACAAAATCCTCCACTCCTCCACAACCAACAGCTAAAAGGGAGAATAAATAAATAAATGAATAAATAAATTAAAGTCTCTCCATAATACCATAATCAGGGAAAACCACCACAATTATCTAGTAGGGGCTGTTCGCTTATCAATACACCCACATATTCACATTTTTAAAGATAAATATGTAATGAATTACTCAAAACATATCAGGTCACTGAAAGAGACAAAACAAGAACCTTTCATATGTCTCTTACCACAAATAGCACCATATTCCAGCAGCAGAGCAAAAGATGGGAAAAATAATCATTAATGTAATACTATGGCAACAATATCAGTGAAGAGTCTCTCTTCACAAAGAGACGGAAATAAAACGACAAACAAAAACAAAGAAAATAGTTTTTATTGTAACAAAGACCCTCATTTTCTCATCTATAAATCTCCACACCTATCATAGTTCCCAAAATACCATAAAATTCAGTCACCAAACATATGGAGCATTTATTATAGCAGACAAAATTAATACTAAAAGATAATAAATAAATAATAAATACATTTTACTTGCTATAATAATTGAGTTACTTTAAATAAAATAAACTACAAAATACCATTAAAACAACTATGTACCATTAAAAGAAATTTAAACAACAAAGACTCACCTGTCAAACCATTTCCACTTCCTCAACTTCTGGGTTAGTTGTTAAGACTTGGGTAAATGAAAGCTATTGTAAAATAGCTTAACTAATCACTTACTCTTGAGCTTCTTTTTATGTTCAGAAATTTTCCAAGAACTGTTATCAGCATTTCTTTTAAGGCCGACATTTGCCCACTCCATATCCTCTATTTTATCAAGTAGTTTTCTTGTTTTGACAGGTAATGGCAGAGTCTATGTCATCAAATATTTTTGGACCATCTTGGAGAAATATTTTTAATCTGGCAGGAAATAATAGGTGTGTCTTTATTTGGGCTTTCTTTAACTCTTTTAGCATTGGCAAAAAACTTTCTTTTGGCAATTACAGAAGATGAGTAATCATTATCAAAGTGTATGACATTTTCTTTATATTTAATAGGAGATTTAACCCATGCAGTCTTTAACACTATCTCCTTGTCATGAGATGATAAAAACTTCACTATAACAAATTTAATAGAATTGGATTTACCTTTTTTGCAGTTGTTAAGGACTTATGTGTTCTTTCTATTCCATATGAGAGAGCTTCAGGAAGCTGTAGTACATCAGGGAGCCAAGAAATTAAGAATTTTTCCATATTACCTTCTTCAACATTATCAGGTAAACCAAAAAGTCTAATATTATTTCTTCTTGATCTAGTCTCTAGATCATCAATTTTTGTTTGTAAAAGAGTATTTTTTTTAAGAGAAAGTCTATATTATGCTCATCTTCTTGAATTCTAGTGTCCATATCATTTAGTGAAATCTCTATACCAGTAACCTGTCTCTTTTGTTGCTTAAGGTCTTCATGTAACATTTCCATTTGTTGGGAACATTGTTCTTTGAAGTTATCCAGTTTTATATCCATTCTATCGATTTTTGCTGTCAGTTCTTGTATATTAGATAATAGTGACTGAAGTGCCTTCTTAATAGTTGTTTCTTGAAGTGTAGATTTGGAGTAGCTCATTCTGTAGTCTGAAGTCCAAATATTTTCTCTAGTACTTTTTGACAGGAAAAAATAAAAAAGTTGCCAAAATTTTATATACTATCCTAAAGGATGACTAGTAAAATCCAAATATGTAAACAAAAAACAAAATCAGGATAGATACATTCAAAAAACCCTGTCATAAATGTTCTGTAAAGACAGAGCAGAGAGAAAGCGCTGTTACTCCGTGCTCAACTTGGCCACACCCCTTCGGCATGGCCAGTTTTTCATGTGTTTTTTTTTATATTGCTGTTAATATGTAGGTCAAATTTTAGGTTTTCATCTATGATGACACCTAGAAGTTTAGTGGCAAGAACAACCTCAATGAAAGTGTTAATTTGGGAATGAATTGTAAATTAATTTTTATTTAGGGAAGTATTTTTTTAGGGGTGAGTAACACAAGTTTAGTTTTTTGGGAATCTGGGCAAGGTGATTATTAGTCATCCATGTTTCGGTAGAAATGAGGGCACTTTGAATGAGTGACTGTAATTCTGGTATGGAATTGGCAAATTGATAAAAATGCTGGACAGAAGTGGCCCTAATATGGATCCTTGTGGAACTCCTATGGAGTTTTTGAGGAATGGAGAAAAGAAGTGTTGCCACTTGGTTGCTTGTTGCCAAGCCCTTAGAAAGATCAAGAAAGAGTGAAGAGACAATTTTTCCAGCATCACATGCCCGGTTAACTGTGTTCAAGGATATAAGGGCAGTGGTGGTGCTGTGACCTGGCCTAAAACCATGCTGAGTGAGGAAGATGATTTTGTTGTGTAGCAGATAATTAAGAAGTTTACTATGGATTCATTTTTCCAGGATTTTAGAGATGGGTGAGAGGATAGCAATGGGTCAGAAGTTTGAGATTTCAGTATTATTTCCACCTTTGTGAAGAGGGAGAATATACGCTTTTTTCCAAATAGTAGGTATGTGAGACTCCTGAATGGATCTGTTAAGTACACTGATGAGGTAGGCAATAGAATTAGCTGAAATTTGTAGGAATTCTGGAGATAGGTTATCAGGGGCATTGGAGCCAGGTATGAGTTTGAGAAGTCATTTTTTATGGTGGCGGTGAGTATAGGTGGAGAAAAAAGCTGGATAATGGGGGTGTGGATGGATTTAAAGGAGCTAAGTTGGTTTGAGGGAAGTTGGCAGTGAGATTAGTTATGTTATTTATGAAATATGAGTTAAAGAGTTAGGCTATTTCTATAGGTCTTTTGTCTGGATTTGGACAAAGATTATTGTTTGTGCCTGGATTTAATAAGGAATTGATGGAGCTCCAGAGTTTTGGGAGGTTTTGCATATGGTAGTTTTGTAGACTAAGGTAGTGTTCTTTTTTATTTTTAATGATTAGATGCTTTACTTGATTGCAGAGTTGTTTGTATTGAGTTAGGTCAGAGAGATTTTTGTTTTTTGCCATAACTTCCAGTCTTTATCCTAGGCAGTCATGAGTTGCTTAGTGGCTCTAGTAAGCCAACTGGTATAATTAGCTTTCACTCTCTTTTGCCAGAGTGGAGCTAGATTGTTTAGTATCTGAGGAATGTATAGTTAAAGAAATTGACAGCATCATCCAGGGGAAGGACTTTTAGTGGATTCCAGATGATACTGTATAATATTTCATTAAGGGTGTTTGGGTAGAAGTTGGATAGGTCTCTGGTGTGCCTTTGCTGGTTTGTACTAAGCATTTAATTTATTACATTAAATGATAATTTAATATATTATCATCCAAAAAAGACCAACACAGAACTGGTATCCCGCACCAAAAAACTATGTGTGATTATAGATGACCACCTGAAATTTAATCTCCACCTTCAGCAAGCCATAAAGAAGACACACCAAAAGCTATGTTGTCTCTATAGAGTAAAATACTGCCTTACTGAATATTCCCCCCCCCCAATACATGCTTCTCCTAACCTAACCAATCTCAACTCCTCTCTATCAGACAAACTAGAACAATGCTATAATAAAGTAGCCAAATGTACAACCAGCCAACAATATAGAACAAATCACTTCCCCTCTCTAAAACAACTAAACTGGCTCAAACTAAACAATTCTCTGCTGTGCTTATAATTACAACCTTCAAACTACTACACAACCTTGAAAACTTCCCATCTCTTCACTATGTCATTCAACCTTCCACCACTAGGAGACCTTTACACTCCACTGACAAGTCATTACTCTCAATAACTAAACCTAACAATAATGTAGAATACTCCCTGTATTCACACTGCATGGTTAATAGCTCAAATACCATTAACTCCACTTAAGAGTAGACTGAATTCTTAAAGACTTTAAACGCCAAGTGAAGCAACACCTCTTCAACTCTCTGCTGCACAAACCTTAATGTAGTATTATCACAAGTATACTGTTCTCTATCACCTTATCTCCTTTATCTTCCCTGTGCCTTCTCCCATCCTTCCTTACTTTCTTCAGGTTGTCCTAACTCTTTATCTTAATGTCCTATGTCCTAGAGTTTGAGAAAGTCATTATAGTAACAAATTTTCTTACTTAAAACCTGAGAATCTATGCATACTGATGGCATTGCACTGTATACATCTCCCTGTATTTAAAAAATCATATATAACCCATGTAACTGGTATTTTTAATCAAAGCTGTTTGCAAATGATGTAATTGATGTCAAGGATGTCTGAATGATGAAGCTGTAGCTCATGAATTAAATGGGCTGTAAATGATGAAACAATGCAAATGATGTCCATGATGCCTTATATAATAGAGCTTTTCTCCCTGGGCCTCCACTGAAAAAAGGTGCTGCTCAGTCGGACTTTCCAGGTAAACAAATGCCAATATATAAATTGTGCAAACTGTTGCTTAGTGTTAGTTGACTCAATTAAATTATATTTTCATTCAAGAATGTTGTAAATGGTTTACATCTTAGAACTACGCTGTTCTTTCAAACTCGGCAAGGATTCCTGAGCCATTTAACTTTGCTTCTGGAAATTTATTTTTGATTTTTGTTTCTTTGCATTTTGGATTGTTTTCTAATATCACAATACTTCTAATAGTCATCAAGACAAATTATTGCAGCATGGCCAAGATGCCAGTCTGATAGCAGCAGAAATCCATAGCTCTGCTTAGATTTTAATATCCTGACAGGAAATATACTTTAATTTTTAGAAAAATCTAACTAAAAGTACACTAAAAGATAGATTAACAGAGACTCTTTATTATTTTCTAAAAATTAATAAATAGTCAAGAGATTTTTTTAATTATTCCTGTCAAGAAGTTTTCTACTGGAGATCTCAGCATGAGCAGCTCGAAGAATCCATACTAGGAGAGTGGAGTGAAGAAAGAACTACAACTTATAATAACAAACATCCAAGAACTGTCACTAAAAATGGACAAATTCAAAAACAAAATGGATATTATCAAACAAGAATGCAGTAAACAACTGGAACTTCTAAATGGAATAGTAAAAAGACAATCTGAACAGATTCTTGCCTTAGAGGAAACAGTAACTGACCTGGATACTAGAGTGACAGAAAATGAACATCACAATGAATTTCTTCTGAAACAAAACACCAGGCTGACTGAGAAACTGGAAGACCTTGAAAGTAGATCAAGAAGGAATCATATAAGAATATATGGAATTCCTGAGAAAGAAGAGGGTGCTAACATGATTCAGTTCCTCAGTAAGTGGTTTTCATCAGCACTAAACATGCCTGAATCCCTCTCTTTTGGAATTGAGAGGGCTCATCGGTACCTGGAAAATCCAGAGTTGTCTCCAAATTCATCTAACCCCAGGTCTATAATAGTCAGATTTCTTTCCTCACAAGACAAGAACTTAGTGCTGAAATCAGCTTGGACTAATTCCCCTATCAAGATGGGTGAAAAAGTTATTTGTTTTGACAATGACTACACCTCTACAGTCATATCCAGAAGAAAGGAGTGTGTTCCTCTAATTAACTCCTTGAAAAAAGCCAATATTAAAGCTCAAATTATTTTTCCTGCAAGAATAAAAATCACCTTGCCAGAAGGAGTAAAGATCTTTCATTCCCTACAAGAAGCAGTAGAATTTATCCAAAAGAAGAAAATACTGTCAGACATAGAAGAAATGGAATGGTCATCCCAGAGTTTGAAGAGACAGGCAACAAAAAAATGGATGGTCTGTAAAGGAAGGAGTAAATAAAACTAAGAAACTAAAGGACAAATGAATACATATCTTCTAATTTTAAATGCTTTGTTTTATGAATCATAATATATTTGCTTCTGGAAAATCTCTATACTGTAAGGTAATGTGAATCATCTTTATTATTAACTTTCTCTTTTCCTTTCTATATCTACTTCTTCTAATTACATATATTACTAAGTATTTAAATAACAGTCTCTCTCTCTCTCTCTCTCTCTCTCTCTCTTCTTTCTTCCTATTACTTTTAGTTACTAATATTCCTTTTCTCTCTTTTCTCCACTTTAAGTACTTTACATACTTTTCCCTTTGAAATAATTACAAATTATATATGTCTTCTAATTCTTCAGTAATAGTATAATTTGACTTAATACCAAAGTGCATTTTTTCTACTGGGTCAGTGGTAGGGTAATAATATGTTTCTGATTAGTGTTTCTAACTAGATGTTTTAGACTCTTTGTTTAGACACATATAAACATTAATACAGTACATTAATGGTGTTTTATAGATGACTAAATATAAGTTTTATATATATATATATATATATATATATATATATATATATATATATATATATATCTATATAGATATATATACATTAACATGTATATATATATATATATATATATATATATATATATATATATATAGATATATGGGTCCCCTTCGAATGGTCGACATTTCACAATGTCAACATTCATATGGCTGAGATCATATGATCGACATTTGAAATGTTGACCATGGGGAACCGGCATCTCCCTACAGTGCAGAATGGAAAGATAGCCACTTCCACACTGTAGTGCGAACCTGGAGTTGGTATATCTAAGTTCCGGGGGGTGTGGGGGGCAGAGCAGGGGAATGAAGACCCCCTACTAGCAGCGTTAAGGTAAGTTTTTTTTTTGTTTTTTATGTTCTACTTGTATGGTCGACATTTCAAATGTTGATCATATGGTCTCGGCAATATGAATTTCGACATTGTGAAATGTCGACAATATCAAGTAGATCTATATATATATATATATATATATATATATATATATATATATATATATATATATATACTAGGTCTCTTTTTTTTACTCTGGTCTGGTTAATTGGTGGGTAAATGACTGAAATGTTACAAAATGATTTCTGATTTGAGGCAGCTGTTGTTACTTCTAAATAGCTGTTTTTATATGAAAGGGTTAATTTTTCATGATGATGTTTTGTGAGGAAACTGGTGGTCTGTGTGACTGTTCTTATTGTGGAGATTCATGACATGCACTGACAAGGCAGCTTGAGTGTGTTTTTTTTTTTTTTTTTTTGCTTTCTGTAAACTCTAAAAGCTTCAAGATTTGATTTCCCACCAGAAATAGTCTTTTCCTCATTAGAGACAACCTCTGCTGTGCATGAGCCTATTTAGATAATTTTTTAACAAGTTTATGAAGCTGCAGCTTGAGGAAAACAACAGTGATGATATCACCTGACCTTTTGAACTTGATAAATGGCTGTATTTAAAATTCCTTTCTCTTGAAATTTTTTTATCCTTCACTTAGATACTTTAAATGGTAAATAATTAGTTCTGATAAAAGTGTTTAACTCCTTTGAAAATACCTATGTTCTTTTATAGATGCATACATTGTGCAGATTCAATGACCCTTTTAGTAACTAAATGACATCAAATGAACTAGGAGCTGCATTATAAAACTCATTATGCATATTAACATTGGACTTATGTTACGTAAACCTTTAGTACCTAAACAGAGGGTATGAGGTTTTTTGTAATAAGTGGTTTTATATATATATATATATATATATATATATATATATATATATATATATATATATTTATATAGGTTCCCTACGTTAGAACGAAAGCTCGGAAGATCAACACTGACATCATCGATGACAGAAGACCGACGGAGCAGTTAACACACAACTCGGAATCCCGACAGCGAAAATACCGACATGGGAAACGTGTGAGCGTGATTAGGTAAGTGTGCAATAGTGAGGGATTTAGGGTTAGGGTGCATGTAAGGTGTGTGTGCGATAGTGAGGGATTTAGGGTTAGGGTGCATGTAAGGTAAATGTGCGATAGTGAGGGACCTAGGGTTAGGGTGCGGGTAAGTTAAGTGTGCGATAGTGAGGGACTTGAGGGTTGGGGTGGATTAAGTGAGTTAGGGTTAGGGTGCGGGTAAGGTAAGTGTGCGATAGTAACAGACCTTAGGGTTAGGGTTTGGGTTAAGGTTAGTGCATAGATAGTTGCGTGTAAGGTGTGGTGTAGGTTTATAGGTTGTTGGTGTGCTTGTATTTTGTGTGTTTTGTGTTGAACAGTGAACTTTTTGTTTTGTTAACTGTCAGTATTGTGGTTTGTCGGACATGTGAACTTTCGAGTTTTTGCGGTTTCGTTCTTGTGGTGTTGGTGTTGTGGGTGTCAGTGTTGTGGACTGTCAGTCTAACGTAGTAGACCCATATATATATATATATATATATATATATATATATATATATATATATATATATATATATATATATATATATTCAACAGATCCTTACATGAAAAATGTTAAATAGATGACTGAAAAATGGTTAAAACATCTGATGTTTCTTGAAAAGTCTTGGAAATATTGACAATCTTCTTAACCTTCAACTTCTAATGTTTATACATACTTTGATCTGATGTGTATTTCTGACATATCTACTTATCAGAGGTGTTATTATTATATGTGACATATTCATATAGCTTCAGTTATATTGGACACCCATTTTAATGTATATTTCATGGACTCAAATTTCTTTAGTTGCTTTCATAATGCTTTTCTTTGTTTTTATACTATATTCTAAGCAGAGATGGATAATTTGTGTATTTTGATGTTGGAGAGGTGGTGGATGGATGGTTTAGTTAAGTTTTTAACTAAACCAGAAACTTTATGCTTCATGTATGCATTTGTAAATAGTTTTGGGTTTTTGAAACTAATGCTTAATACATGTTATACATCCTTGATAAGTAAGTTTTCAGTAGATTTCAAGTCAACACAGAAGAAAGGTCTTTCAGTAAGTAACAACATACACATTATAGGCAATGGCTTATAAATGTTTATCATTAAATATTAATGGTTTGAACAATAATGTCAAAAGAGCTGGTTTGCTTAAATATATCAAAATGCATAAAGCCCAGATCATCTTTTTACAGGAAACCCATCTATTAAAAAAAGACCTACAAAAATACTAATTTAATGGCTATATCATTCTGCTGATTCATGTTTTAAGACTAAGAGAAGGGGCATTTTTATTCTATGGGAAAATACTTATACTATGCCAAGAATTATAGATACAATTTCAGATAAAGATGGGATGCTAAACATGGTTATTTTGGAAATCAATAGGAAGTATTATACTTTGATTAATACATACTGGATAACAGGACTAAGTACTAAATATGTTGACAAATATCTGGACCTGATTACTTTAAATGCAAAAGGGGAAATTATAGCAACAGGTGATTTTAACTGCCTATTATCAGGCAATGATACTTCTAAAAATGGAAATAAAACTAACATCTCAAGCCAAGAAGTTAAATGACTTTACAAACCAGATGAACCTTAAAGATATACATGGTCTAAGAGAACATTATTCCTTATTCTACACTCACTATTCATATCGGTTTGGTACACAAACATTGATAAAGTCTTTGTATCAAATAATATACACTCAGAAATAAGTCACGTATCTATAATGACTTGTCCACTTTCAGACGATAATGCTATAAACTTTACATTAACTATGCATACAGATGATTTAAGATTTCTACAGAGAATTCCTGCTTACATAACTAAGTTAAAAGACTTTAGGGAATGGATAATAAAAGAAATAGATGTTTATGGAAACAAATGATAATGCTGAAGTAACTGATACTATACTATGGGACACCTTTAAAGTTTATATATATCGTAGAATAAAATCTTGGTACCCTAAAAAAAGGAGCGAGAGGGAGAAAGAACTTTTAGACTTACAAAAAACATAGACAAGATAAAAATGGATGCAAAACCAAATAACAAAGTAGCACATAATGAAATTACTAAGTTAAATCAAAAATACTTAGAAGTTCTGAATCGTAAGGTAGCCATAAATCTGAAAAAATTTAAATTACAATCTTATGCTGTAAATCCTAAATATCTACATAAAATAGTAAGATCCAAAAAAAAAAAAAAAAGAAACAATCAAAATCTTTTTAATGAGATTAAATATAAAAGTGATGGTTCAGTTAAGAGTACGTCTAACTTAATGGGCATATTAGAAGGGTTCAAAAACTACTATAGAGATATAAATAATAACACACCACTTTTGGAGACAGATAATGTAATAAATACTTTTATTCAAGAAAATATAACTACCAAGGTGTCAATGCAAAGAAAAATAACAAATTAAATATACAAATAACACTAACAGAAATGAAAGAGCAAATAAAAAATTTAAAAGATAATAAAGCTCCAGGACTGGATGGAATAATTCCTGAACTATATAAGATTTTTCCTGAATATATAATAAAGAAAATGATGAGTGCCTTTATTATGGGTAAGCAAAAATGTATAACACCCCCATCATGGAAATATTCAATTATCTCCCCCATTTTAAAACAAGGTAAGGACCCCAAATCTTGTGATTCATATAGGCCAATTCCGTTACTAAACACTGATTATAAAATTTTCATGAAAATATTAGATAATAGGATGAAGAAAATATTACCTAATCTAATACATAATGATCAGACAGGGTTAATTCTTCATAGAAAAGTGCAAGATAACATTATTAAATTACTATCGTTAATAGACATAGCATGCAAATAAAAAAACAACTATTATCAGCCTAGACATAGAAAAGGCTTTTGATTCTATTAGTTGGTCTTATCTACAAAGAATTCTAATTGGTTTTGAATTCTCTTCAGATATGTCAACTTATTAATGAAAATTTATAGTGAGGCACAAGCTTATGTGAAAATCAGATCATGTCTATCCTCACCACTAGAAATCCTCAAGGGAACTAGACAAGGTTGTCCTTTGTCACCATTATCGTTTGCTCTTTCAATGGAACTTTTGCTACATATATCAGAAACAAGCAAAATATAAAAGGCTTTCAAGTTAATAAGGACTATTGTCCTAAGATACAATTATTTGCTGATGATATGTTGTTAACGTTGGGTGATATTGATGATTCTTTGCATGATGTTATAAATGCTTTAAGCAAGTTTGAAAGAATTTCAGGTCTTAAATTTAATCATAATAAATCCAAAACATTATTAATTAACAAAAAGATCAACAAAAACCTAAGAGAGAATAGCCTGTTTAATCGGGAAAATGCTAGACAGGGGTCCAGGGAAGTAAATAGTGTGGGAAGAAATAGCCAGGGAATTGTTATGGCTAGGCTTGTATAGGCCCTAGGGCTGATAGCCTAATACCAACCTATGAACCTATGAACCTATGAATTAAGTATGTCACCTATCTATAAGATACTAAGAGAAGAAACGCTAAAGTTTGACTCAGATTTTTGGAATTACTATGTAAAGATTAATGGCGAACAAATATCTGATGAATCCCAAAAAAGCATGTTATTGAAATCTAGATATGGTACCTCTTCTTCATTATATTGGAGATTGTATACGTGGAAATTTATGAATGGGAGTTTCTATACTCCACATAAAATAAATCTTATACTCAAAAACAGTGAAAGTAAATGTTGGAAATGTGATGAATTACTAGAGGCCAACTGAGTTTACATGTTCATTGAGTGTAGAAATGTGGTTCAATACTGGAAAGACATCATATATTTTGTAAAGGCTTTATGGTCTGATAACTGTCATATTTCTAACTCACTAATCCTATTCAATGTTCCTATACCTAAT
This sequence comes from Protopterus annectens, assembly GCF_019279795.1. Classification (NCBI taxonomy): domain Eukaryota; kingdom Metazoa; phylum Chordata; order Ceratodontiformes; family Protopteridae; genus Protopterus; species Protopterus annectens. Next base: position 1,611,110,419 of record NC_056733.1, on the reverse strand, counting down.
GTAATACCTAAATCTCAGATTCAGTTACTCTGATCAATTCTTTCAATTGCCAGAAAAGTCATTACTTTGAACTGGAAAAGTAAGCAAGATTTGATGTTTAAATAATTTATTAATTTAGCAAAAGTTGCTTGTAAAAAAGAGCTGCAAACCATTTGTTACAGAACTCATAACATTAGTCATAAAAAACAGTATGGCAAAATTTGGAAAACCTTTTGAACAAATACTGATAACTTCTCATGGATAAAATGATCATTTATCATGGATGAATGTAAATATTGTGAATAGTTTTGTTATTGTTTTATTGTATTTGTTATATGTACATTTGCGTATGTTTATAATGAAAACAAAATAAAATGTTTTTTGAAAAAAGAAGACAAATGATTACATTTTCTTGACTTTGGGATACTTTAATTCCATAATTAAACTATGTTGATGCATTTGGTAGACTGCAATTACAAGTATCAGAAATTCAGTGTCATTTACATTTTTTTTCTTTTTCTTTTCATTCAAATGATTTAATAGCAGCTTAAAGTTACAAATTATTGTTGTAGCAACAATATTTATGAAATAAAATTTCAAACATTGCACCTGATACAAAAACATTAACAGACTAATAAAGGATCAATGAATCAAAACAGTAAGCATTTGCAAATACATAGCTTGACACCATGACAAAAATGGGCTTCTTTGGCCGTGAGTTAGCATTTGCAAATACACACTTTGACACCGTGACAGAAACGTACTCCTTTAGCTGTGAGCTAGCATTATCAACTATGTAAAAGGTGATGGTTGAAATAGCAGTGATGCAAAAATAGAAAAATTATACCTAGGATTCAGAAAGATTTACTCTGGTCACATAAATTTCATACTGCAGGTAGGTCAATTTATGCAATGGTGAAAAGATGCTATTGAGAAACAGCTACAGCTACTATCAGCACATTAGCATATATCTACAATAGCACTTTCAGATGCATGATGGTGGTAGTGTTTATTCAGGCAGCTCATGCCTCACATTAGCAAAGGCATCACCCCAAAACTCACTCAAACTCACCCCCCCCCCCACACACACACACACACACTCACATAAAATCAAACAAGCCCCTTGCAGCCAATTAGATTTATGGAAACATTTGCCCACTCACTTGCATGGATGCATGGACACACACACACACATACATACATACATACACACACGCACACATTCTTCTCAATTAATACTTAACCCTGCCTTAGTATGACCACCCAGGCAGACACACACACACACACACACACACACACACACACACATACACACTCTCTCTCTCTCTCTCTCTCTCTCGCAAAACACACTCTTCTCAATTAATACTTAACCCTCCCCTATTATGACCAGACAAACAAGCAGACAGACACACACACACACACACACACACACACACACACACACACACACACACACACACACACACACACGCAGACATCTATGTGGTTTCATTCATGACCTTAAAAGCATGCACACATACTTCCACCTACACACTAACTCCCCCACCCCACTTTTATGTTTGCTGAGCTTACCTGCATGACAACCACTTCCATTGGAGTGAATGGGTGACATCTGTTTTTTTCAAGGTGTTAACTTTTTCTTTCATTCATAGAAATTTACCCAAAAGAGAGAATCTCTAAACTGGTCAACAGCATAATTCAAGAGACACTGCATTTCTGGTGATGAGCACATGGTTAATTAGTATTAGCCAGTCCTTTGGATTGCCTCATTATCATACAGCTTAGCCAGTTGGACCACCTTCCACAGTGAGGCTTCCACTAATAGAAAACCTCAGCAGTAGGCCGGTTTATGAATCAGAAAGGGTTACTATGAGGGGGAAAGCATTGGTGTCAAGGCTTCTTACTCATGGCATTTCTTTCTGAATCCCTGACAATGATTCTCCAGCTAAGTCACAGGTAATATATCCTGTAAAGATAAAAGACTTGAGAATTGCTGCTTTTGATCTAAAGAACATGTGATATGGTGAGGGCCAGGGACAATACCATGGTGTGTGTACCAAACCAATGATATCAGGAACAAACCAATCTAAAAGCCACAAAGCCATTGAAGTACACCGACCAGACCATTGGTCACTGGCATTGTGGCTTTTAGACTGATGGGTTCTTGATATCGTTGGTTTGTTCTAAACACTGCAGTATCATCCTGATCCTCACTGTACCGCATGTCTTTTGGATCACTTCTTGGTTCATATGCTAGTTCACCTCCAAGTTATTGTTCTTGGGATTGCTGCTTTTCAACAACTTCAATGCTGTTTTTCTCTGTATACAATCTTACCTAATTTCTGATAATAGCCAAGGAATTATGGTGTCCTTTGTGCATTTGTACTTTTGCAGTAAAATACATCCTGCAGTGGCATAGAATACTGAGTTGATACTATATGGATGTGATGCTGTCTTTTTCATCATAAGTGTAGGACCAGTCAGTACTGCAGACCATCTCTTATAGGTAGACCTGCTGATATATCTATGTGTGTGTGTCTATATATATATATATATATATATATATATATATATATATATATATATATATATATATATAAAGAGAGAGAGATTTACATATCTGTATCTATAAATATGGATAGATAGATAGATAGATAGATAGATAGATAGATAGATAGATAGATAGATAGATAGATAGATAGATTTTTTTTTGCTATAGCTCCATATTGTAATTCCAAGACCCCTAACAGCAAAACTACAAAACTACAAGAGAAGGGAAAATACTGACAAGTGCTATCTCCTTTAAAGTAGCTTCTTTGCAGGGATCGAGACCACTACACCTCTCACTTTGTGGGTCATGCCCTCCACCCCCACTACTTATATATATAGTCTCCAAAATCACCATACCTTAGAAAAAAGAGAATAGTTTTAGGCACGGTGACATCAGACTTACTATGTGTACCCCCCTTTTTCATGTATTTGGTCTCACTGTTCCAGGATTTTTACTTATAAGTCTCAGACTTTAAAACTATTACCTTTTTATTGATCTTCATCTTTCTGTTCCCTTGGGGCTTGGTTGTTTGTTTGTGAATAAAAATTACTGGCAAACTGCAGTGGTCACTAAAACTGAGTCCGTCCCTGTTATATCACTGCACATGTCTGGGAAATTTGAAAATATTAAGTCAAAAATGGAGAAGTTCCCCATTTGTGGATTAGACATTGTGGATTCATTGATTAGTTTGCTAATCTGCCCATTGGAATCATGTAACTGCATGGAATTAGCTCCTATAAAGTTAAATACAAAGCAACATAAGTGGTAACTACTCTCAAACAACTCTTAAATAGACTCAAACAATTTGTCAATATTTGTTTATATAGGATGTAAAACGTAGAGCTATCAAACCATTTCCTTGAATGAATGTCTCTAATACAAAGGCAAGTGGTGTGCATAATTCTGTGTGTCTAAACAGACATTGTATATAAATCATTTACTTGTGTCTATAATGCTACTGTCTTCTGTACAACTAATATTTTGCATTTTACAGAACTGTCTTTTCTACTATTGCTTAGTAACACATCTAAGCATGTAGTCACAAACATGGTCTGCAATTGCATAAAGTTGGTACATGATAAAAATTACATACCAGAGACCCACAATTCATAAAATGCATTCATATGTTGAACAATCTGAATTGTATAAATATGTTTAAAACTGTGCTGTGAGTCTTGCTGTATTATTATTATTATTATTATTATTATTATTATTATTATTATTATTATTATTATTATTATTATTGTTATTATTATTATCATCATCATTATTACTACTACTAATGCTTTTATCCCTAAGCTTCTGTTGAAAAGAACTTTTGCCCAATTAGATTTTATTTTATTTTTTATCCTTTGTTAACTGGGTTAGTCCCACTAAGTTAATACTCTCTTTAAAGGGGAGACCCGACATAATATTTATGGCATACTTTTCTGGGAAACAAAGGCAAATAAATACACAAATACATACATGTAGCATGCATACATTGGTTCATTCATTCTTTTTTTTTTTACTGAAGGACTCCAATGTCAGTTTTATCCCAGATCAAGTTAAAGTCACCCAGTCAAAATGGATTATTATTCTGCAAATGCAGCATAACTAATATAATGAACTCATTATGCTTCACAAAAATAGATAAATAATGAAATGACCTTTATGTGGCTAAAAGAAGCAAGCTTTTATTCCTTAGACTGGAATTAGTACCTCAGCCTTACAGCCTTCTTAAACTGATATGGATAATGACAGTAGGCACATTATATTGCAAAATTTCAGACTATCAGTGAATTCCTCAATGGATGTAACACAGAAAACTGGGTATAAGATTTAGCAATTTAACCCAGTAGTGATTATAGGAGTCTGCATCTCCTCCCCGCGGTCGAGTGAATTTAAAGACATGCAGGTAGGTGCGAGCGTGTGTGGATGTACCTTCTTTGAAGGTTGGGCACCAATGCTGGCAACATGACACTGTAAAAAAAATCACTGCTAATCATTAGTGTACCAGAGTTCCACTGTGGCGACCCCTAACCGGAAAAAGCCGAAAGACAGTTTAGTGATTATAGGACCTGAATTTACATGGCCCTGTGTTAATTATAGATATACATGGTTTACTAAATATGAGGTGTATTATTAACATCTCACAATAATATTAAATAAGTATAACAAAAAGGAAGGGTGGCCTAATGGTTCAGGTGTTTGCCTTACAAACACAAGGTGCAGGGTTTGAGTCTCACAGGGGATAACTGGCTAGACTTACAATGTTTCCAAGGGCATTTAGCCTTGTACTAACCTATAAACCCATGAAAAGGAAAGAAGAAAAACAATCCATGCATTAAGGAGAATATCCTAATACATACAGCAATAAATATTTCTTTACTAACTCATTAGTCATACCCAGTGCAATGACTTTCTGTCTAGAAGGCAAGGATGTAGGAACTAGTTGGAAGATTAGGTCAGCACTGATTTTGAGTTTGTTAGATAGAAAACCTTCACATACCAGTCATTTTAAGTCATAACTATTCCCACTTAATTTGTAGCTAATTACTACACCACTTAAAGGAAAACTCCACCTTAGAACTAAAAAAAAAATCACTGTATCATTGTTTTCTGAGCTATGTTAAGGCTCCAAAATGGCTCTGACTGCTTCTTATAGAAATGTAATATGTTGTCTGCAAAATGGCTGCCAGTGGGGCCAAGATATCAACATATTCTTGTTTTTCTTCAAGCCTTTCCCTTCCTATACTCCATTTCAAGTCTGCTTTATGAGTCATGTTAGACATAAGGAAGTATTCCCATGCCATTTGACATATATTGGGACTAATGTCAGTCACTGTTATCTTATATAGCTTCTGTAACAGGACTTCTTTTATTTCTTGACTGATCCTCATTTTTGTTTGTCTCAGGGCTGGTTTTGCAGTATACTAAAGAGTTATACAGCTGCAACCAAAAAAAGTAGCTACATTCCTAGCTTTTGTTCAAAGTATCTTTTTGCAGTCCAAGATGAATCGACAGCCCCCCTACACATTTCTGTCAGGTGTCAAAACTGTCACTGCTCTAAGGATCCTTGCAGTTTCATTTATAAGTGACAGCTGCTACTGAAAATGAAATTATTTGAAAGTAATTCTGTTCCCCAGTGTCAGCAGTGGAAATATTTATTTTCATTTTCGTTCATTATTCATCTGTTTATATAGATAAATAGTTAAAGTACTTCAGATTTCCCTTTCCTAATGTTTGAATGAAAGGGTACATAGCACATGTTAAACTAAAGTAAATTCAGCTGTATACCATGGGTACCATCGATTGTTAAATGTCTTTTGCTGACTAAGCAATGCTCATGCACTCCACCTGTGTAAAGACTGACTCAAAATCTGTGGAACATATCTATTACCAAGGATCTGTGCACCCGATATGTATCCTCCTCTGGAAGGCTGTCACAAGAAAGCATAAAAGACCTTGTCAGTGCACCTAGCTGATACATACCTCTCAACTGTCCAGGTTTTCACAAAATGTCCAGATTTTTGGCATATATTTTTGGTCTGTTCCTCATAAAATGTATAGCTTTCTGACAAATAACTGGGATGATTTGAGGATTAAAGCCACTAAATAATGAAATACATTTGAGTTTCAGACTTCAAATCCTTCAGAAAACGTATCTTGTAAGGTTTAGTTGAAACTTTTTCATTTATTATGTTCACAAATCTCTGAATGTAATTATTGTGATTGTTTTACAAACTAAAAATACAATAAATACTTAAAAAAAAGAAAATGTTTGTTAAAACAAGCCATTACTCTAGCAACTTTCTAAGTTTATAAGAGTAATATTTAAAAAATGCCCCTGTTTTTGGGCCTTTGTCCCTCATTTTGTTGGGTTTTGTCCAGATTTTTTGCACAAAGAGGTTAAGAGGTATATGATAGGGTTGTTAATTGTCTCACTACTTGCAGGTAAGTTCTGGTTTGGGCAGTTGTGTCCTATTGTGGTGGGGGGGGGGCATGAAAATGATAAATATATTGATACTTTACAAGAATTACAAGAAAAAGTATTTCTGATTTTTCTCCAAATTTCATCTTAGATATGATGAATGTCTTTTGCTGACTAAGCAATGCTCATGCACTCCACCTGTGTAAAGACTGACTCAAAATCTGTGGAACATATCTCTTACCAAGGATCTGTGCACCAGATATGTATCCTCCTCTGGAAGACTGTCACAAGAAAGCATAAAAGATCTTGTCAGTGCACCTAGCTGATACATACCTCTCAACTGTCCAGGTTTTCACAAAATGTCCAGATTTTTGGCATATATTTTTGGTCTGTTCCTCATAAAATGTATAGCTTTCTGACAAATCACTGGGATGATTTGAGGATTAAAGCCACTAAATAATGAAATACATTTGAGTTTCAGACTTCAAATCCTTCAGAAAATGTATCTTGTAAGGTTTAGTTGAAACTTTTTCATTTATTATGTTCACAAATCTCTGAATGTAATTATTGTGATTGTTTTACAAACTAAAAATACAATAAATACTTAAAAAAAGAAAATGTTTGTTAAAACAAGCCATTACTCTAGCAACTTTCTAAGTTTATAAGAGTAATATTTAAAAAATGTCCCTGTTTTTGGGCCTTTGTCCCTCATTTTGTTGGGTTTTGTCCAGATTTTTTGCACAAAGAGGTTAAGAGGTATGTGATAGGGTTGCTAGTTGTCTCACTACTTGCAGGGAAGTTCTGGTTTGGGCAGTTGTGTCCTATTGTGGTGGGGGGGCATGAAAATGATAAATATATTGATACTTTACAAGAATTACAAGAAAAAGTATTTCTGATTTTTCTCCAAATTTCATCTTAAAATGTGAAGCAGTATAAACAAACATTTAAAGTTTAAAGCTTAGTATTTCAGTACTGTGATGTTGCTTCTGTAAATTTGTCAAAAGAGGAGACAACTGCCTTTAAACCATTGACTGATCTAATTGCTCTATTTTGCTATGAAAGACTTGGCCACATTGGAAGTAGTTGTGAATCAGTGTTGAGTTCTCTTCATCTCGGCAATAAAGACATACCTTTCTGTCTTTTTTACAGCAGCTGCGGAGCTCCTGATATCAGCAGGCTAATTACCTATATAAGATTGTCAGCAGTACCTGACTACAGATTTCTCAGTCTGTGGTATGTTATGCAGGCATTTGCAAATGTCTCTGCAAATTATGTGAGAAGCTAAGCTTAAACAAAGGAGGTAGTCTTTCCTCTTCCTTTGATTCCAAACAAATAATGCCTTCCAAACCAAATTGTGGAGGTAAATCCCTTCCCATGTTGGGGAACCAATTCAAAAAACCTCAGTGAAAAACCTCACCAGTCTAAAAACTCATAGCTTACAGGGTAAAAAAAAACAGCAATGCCTCTGTTGAAGTACCATATTCTACAAAAGAACATAGTAGTGGAAAGATCATTTCCAGCATCACACAAGAGTAAGCTGGTTAAAAATGAAGTTAGGACTCAAACCTGCTTGTTGTCTGAAGACATCTCTTAATTCAGAAACAGTACTTTACAGGCAGATGAGCACTGTTCACATAATGTGTTAAAGCTTGTAAAAACATGCACATATTACAATTGTTCAGAGATGGGGGTGTTCTTGGAGATCTGTCAGCCCTCAGGGGTAATGCCATTGTTAGGGAGTGGATCACTACTGACGGTGTGGCCTAGGACACTGCCTTGCCAAACTAGTTTACCTACCTGTTTTCAAAGACGTAATGGCTGCATCTAATATAAGATAACAAATCTACTCAAAAAATCTTAAACATAAGTGCAGCAAACTCTGCTGGAAAAGCAAAATCAATTCTGTTTCTTTAAAAACTCTTGTGTCTTAATCTATCACCTTCTACACAACAGTTGTTTCAGTTATTTGTCTTTTTTTTGTGCATCCATTGCAATCCCTGTGGTTTCTTTAAAATATTTACCTTTGAACTAAAGGTAGTTGCTATTGAGCAAAAGGCAATGGGAGTAGCCATGGTTTCCAGCTTGGCAAACACTGCAGTGGGAAAATGGGAAGAGGAATATGCATACAACTCCCCCTTTCAGATGGCCTGCTACCTCCATTTTATCAATGATACAGTTATTATCTGGAATGGGAGCCTGGATCTTCTTGAGCTGTTTCTGGAACACATCAACAATTCCATGAGTTTCTTTTACTTTGCCACCACTTACAGCATCCATACAGTTAATTTTTTGGACATCCAGATTGCAAAAATCTAAAGACAAGATTACTCACCAATGTACCAAAAAAACACTCGGGTCAACTTGCTACTCCACTACAGCAGCATGCATCCACAGAGAACAAAATTGAATGTGATTAAATCACAAGGATTGAAGACAGCAAGAGTGACTAAGGAAAAAGAGTCATTCACAAAAAAAATCATAGAACTACAAAAAGCCTTTCTGACTCAGTTATATTGCAACCATTTCAGCAAACAAATCATAGACCCCATAATTATTTGTAAAGAAATCAACAACCCCAGTTTGGAACATTCCTTAAACCAGAATGACAGATATCTCCATAATCTCATCAGACTCAGGGATGATGATAGGTGTATATATATATATATATATATATATATATATATATATATATATATGGTTTGCTATCATAAAGATCGACTACGAAGTTCAACTTGGAATGTCGAGAAGGTCAGAATGTTACAAACACACTTCCTGTTGCGAATTTGACCTTTCTCGACATCCAAAGACTGCAGTCCGACACAGCACATCACGTGACGAGACAATTTTTGCAGGTGGGGCAAGCCTCACTGCACCCCCCATGAGGGGCTTCAGCCTCCACACCCCCTGTAGATTATATATTCCAACTCTGAGATCGCACTACAGTGGGTTAAAGGGTAAATTTCCCAATCACCCCTGTACCACGATCTCTAGTTGTAAGATCCACCTCATATGTGTGAATGCACTGTGCATTCACTGAACCAGGACTCTCAAAAATGAAGGTTCGGCAACACGGGATTCAGCCAACTGTACTTAGACATCCTGTGGTCTCTGAACCTTCACTCAAAATTGTGATTGTAACATATATATATATATATATATATATATATATATATATATATATATATAGTTAAATAAATAAATATATATATATATATATATATATATATATATATATATATATATAGTTAAATTTAGATTTTGTCATATTTCTCAGTAAGCTGGATTAATTTTTATAAAAACGAAACAGAAGAAGGAAAAAAGATTAAAGGTATAGCCCTAACAGCCTAGTCAGGGGTATCTCTTATATGGCTAAATAACTATGTCATCCACAAGGCACTAAATGAACCCCAGATCTTTAGCAATATCCAACCCATTTTAGATGAAAACATCTAACATGGCAACTATCGGCTATAGGATTCAGCACATGAATGTAGACCCAACTCTTCCAGGCAGATCTGAGGAAGGTATACGAAAGCACCACAGAACTGGCTCCAAAAAACTGAGCCTTTCTTTCTTTCTTTATATTTATCGATAGGACAACATGCCCATCAATTTTTATTCCTTTTTGTTTTATCAATTTATAATGGTGTAAGCTAGGAATTTAATTTGCTGAAAGGCAGTATCCATACCTAGGCAATATTTAGATTCCTTTAATAATAAATAAAAACAACAGTGGTGTAGAAGGTGATAGATTAAGGCATGAGTTTTAAAAAAAAAAAAAAAACTTGATTTTTCTTTTCAATGCAGTTTGCTGCATTTATGTTTAAGATTTTTTTAGCAGATTTGTTATCTTCCATTAGATATAAATAAAACATAGCTGTTAAGTCTTTGGAAACAGGTAAAACTAGTTTGGCAAGGCAGCATACTAGACCGCGTTCTCAGCGGTATTCCATCACCCACCAATGGCACTATCCCTGAGGGCAGACATGTCTCGAAGAATACCCCTTTGGAACAATTTAAATAAGTGCATGATTTTACAGGTTTTAAAATATTATCTAAGCAGCGCTCATCTGCCTGGAAAGTACTATTTATGAATAAAGAGATATCTTCAGACAAGAAGCAGGTTTGAAAGTCCTACTTTTGCTTTTAATCACCTTTCCGTTGTGTGATACTGCATCTTTCCACCACTATATGCTTTTGTATAACCTGGTACTTCAGCAGGGACAATGCTAGTTTTTACCTCCGTAAGCCATGAGTTTTTAGACTGGTGAGATTTTTCACAGAGATTCCTTTGATTCCAAAGCATGGAAATGAAAGCTTTATAAAGTACAAGCAGGTTTCTGGCACGTACACAAAAGTACTGAGACTATATTGTAGGAAGAAAACCATCCTAAGAGTTGAGTTATACTGTAGGAGAATGTGACGTTTTCCTTTAATATATTTTCCCTAACAGTAAAGCACCACCTCAATCCTACTGAATTGCCTTTGGCTTTGAAATCCAAGATATTAAAGAAATATTTTGTCAGAAATTGCCTTCTGGCTTTAGCCATGGTTTAAAAATATTCAAATTGTTTGGGTCATTTACCTTGAGCCATGCTTCAGGACTATCAAATTTGTTTTTCATACTTCCTACATTTGGAACAGAAAATATTCCTTTTCTTTTTCTCCTACTGCTTCCCACTCCAGTAACTATGTTATTATGTTACAAAATGTTAACAGACTAGCACAGAGTAAAGTTGACAAGTAAACTAACCTGTTCAGTGATGGTGAAGTTAGGTAAGCAGAAATTCTCCTGCTTTTTTATCTAACGTACTAAAACACAGGTCTGAAAATGGGTAATGCAGCTGTAAAAATTCAGTTCTTTGAATTTATGATGCTGCTTAGTCAAGTACCATAATGCATCCTGTTTCCTTAAAGGTGGGCAGGTCTGTGGATGGGAGGGTTAGGCCATCTGAAGGCTATCTGTAATCTGATAGCAGCAGGTGCAAGTTTATTTACAGCTTTACTTACAGATCACCCTGGATCATGGACAAATGAGGTTCTAGACAGGGAAATGGATCAGCCACGTCCCCACTAAAACAGCCCCCCAGTCATTCCAGTGTCATATTACTTGGTTATTCCTTCCCAGTTACCATAAACACAATTCAAACCTGTCAATGTGTGTAATATTTTTGTCTTTACTTCTACAATGATCAGCAATATTTAAAAATGCTATTTCAAATGTTACGGCACAAACACTGATAGTCATTTCCTAAACAAAACAACAATGAAAACAGACTTAGCATGAACAGTAAGCTTCTCTACCCTTGAAACTCACACTCATTTCCTAATTGGGGCATTTCACACATCTACCTCTATGATGACCCATTTTCTGTGTTTATCTGGAACAATTCTCCATAAAATCCATGGGGTGGGAGGATGGCAAAATGGTTAAGGTGTTTATCTTACAAATGCAAGATACAGCATTTGATCCCTCCATGGGGTAGTTGGCTAGGCTTAAAATGGCTCACAAGCATTGTTGGCCTAGATCTAACCTATGAACCATTGAAACAACATGCATCTGATGGATTAAGTTTACCTTTGCATTGTTTTCAAACCACAGGCCCTTTGCACATTTTTGGACCATGCATACATGCATGAGTTTGTATCCCTTGTATATTACAGCACCACTTGTTAGAGTGTGTTTTAAATTTGTAGGTTTGAACATTTTTCCAGTAAGCAATGAAACAAAATGTATGAACCAATAATGACAAAACTACCCATTACAGAACATTTCAACTACAAAAGGCCACTCAAACTTGTGTCACTACAGTCCATTAATATCAGTCAATATACACAATCTCTGCAGAAGTAAAAGTCACCTGAATAATTCCACATTGAAGAGATCTGTAACAAATGAACAGTTTGCTGCTGGCAAACAACTTTACATTTCAGTGTTTCATGTACAAATTCTGTACCTACTTGGAACTTGGAAGAATAAACTGCCCATGTTACATTTAAAAAAAAATGTTAAGTTGCTAATATTCCAATAAAGAATGGCTGTCAAACCATCAACAACTTCATAGTGACTAGGCATCTCATCCAAAGGAAGGCACACTCCAGAGTGCAGCTCCCCCATCAAATGGGGCATTGTAATATCAGCACTCTATCTACATGGTGTGGGGGTAGAACACACAGCTGTCTGTCCCCAGGGTAAGTTTGTTACCTGTTGTGCTACTAGCACTGCTTTCAGATTTATAGCAGAAACACTGACGATGGCCTTTTGCTAAACAAAACAGTTACACATTGAAAACAGAAAGCATGAGTACCATTAAACTTCTCTTCCCTTAAAACTCAAAATTTCTAGAAAATGCACAGAAAGCCAACATTCTTTGAAAATGAACAGAAACTCAGCATTTCTTAACACTTCTTGAACAGTCCTTGAAATGCATTTACTGATAACAGTTTGGCAGTTGGTGTAGAGGATTCAGGCTCTAGGGTAACTGTATTCAAGGTATGAGGTTTGAGCCTGAATGAGTTAACCAACCTGGTATCCCTAATTGGGACATTTCACACATCTACCTCTATGATGACCCATTTCCTGTGTTTATCTGGAACAATTCTCTATAAAATCCATGCTTGCTTGTCTCTTAAAAATCATGTACCATGTTCCAGTGTTTAAATGTACATGCATGACACAGGTCTGTGTCACATCATCAAAAACCCAAATCAAATCACTATTTAGCGAACACTCTTTGTCAAAACCTCACTCCGTCGGTCGTTTAATCAAAGTTATTCACAAAAAAAACAACACTTGGCCACCATCGGTTATTTGTCTTTTTCTCCACTATAGTGCTATCTTGGAGTTGCTATATTTAGTTAGGGGGGTGTGGGGGTGCAGCCCCCCCCCCCTCTTGGGTGGGTTTTAAAGTTTTAGAATTTTGTGATGGTCGATAGGTTGGCCAAGTGTTGTTTTTCCCTGTGAAAAACTTCAGTTACGTTGCTGTTCAATGTAATGAGATTTTGACAAAGTGTGTTCGCTGAATAGTGATTCAACAATTTGGGTATTTGACGATGTGATGTAGACCTGGGTGATGCACGTACAGATGTTACCAAGGACACACTCTGTGTGTGTCCTTAAATAAGAAATGTAAGTTTTAAGGCAGCCCATGATCCAGCCTAGGTTGCCTAGTGCTGGATCCAGCATGCACTTATGATACCAATGAGCTAAAGCAGGAAAGCAGTTTAGTTTGTTTAATGGCTTCAGCTCTGTACAAGGTAAGAGCACACTACTTTGGTTCCTTATACTTTCTTAATACCACTGTGAAGTCCCTGCAATTTAATAAACAGCTTTTTTACCAGTAGCCCCACCCTAAAACGCTACATGTGATTTGTACCACTATAACTTTTATCAGGCAGATGAATAGTAATATGTAAATGTTCGCCTTCCTAATATAGATGCTATAAACTGAAAAATATTAAAATTATTTCCACATTCATATTATATTATATTATACAGAGCGTCATCAAAAATATCATTTCACAGTTGATTATAATGTGTAATAAGGTATTTCTCTTTTTCTAATCGTCATGCATATTTATTAACACTAGTTCAAGTAAGGCACAGTCATTGTGCTGTGAAGAATTAATGATGGTTATCCCACAAGTTTATCTACTCTGATATTCTTATTTGGTGCTAATAAAAATATAACTTTAATGTACCACCAATGCTTTACACTATCTGTGGAGACTTTGAAACAAGGAATAGTCAAGATTTGTTCATGTAGAAGTTGCACTTAGACAACTTTTGTGATTCTAGCACATTTTCACTCACTTTAGCTATCCAGAGTTGACCTCTTTCATATACGTACTGCAGCCCCATTCTGTATCCCAGAAGTTTTGCTGTGGAAATAATAGAAAGGAACATACCATATATTATAAATAAACTAAAAGATGATTACCTTAGATTCTCAGAATCTCTGTTAATTCAGTTAAGGATGGAAAGGGATATTCACAAATATCAAGTGCCTCTATTTATACATACCAACAGCAGCAGGAGGTTTACAAACATTGTTTACCACTGAATTTTAACTCTGTGCATATCGATGAGTGTAAAGGATTCACAAACATTGTGTGCCACAGAATGTTTAACTCTATGCATATGATGAGGGTTGGGGATTTATAAACATTGTATGCTACTAAATTTTAACCATTTGCACACCAAGTTATGCATGAGGCTGCAGTGTGGTGTGATAGCTCAGCAGTAAAGTGCTGGACTGAGGGGCCAAGGATTGCAGGTTTGAATCTTGCTTCAGCCTCTAGTTGACTGTGGGACACCTTAACAAGTGTGGTCAGAGGAATTTTTATATCTGACATGGCTTAGTGGTAAATGCATTTGGCTATGGTGTGCAGGGTCCTGGGTTTGAGCCTTGCAAAGGCTGTTTATTTAAGGGTTGGGAGGGTGGCCTAATGGTTAAGGTGTTTGCCTTATAAACACAAGGTGCAGGGTTTGAGTCTCACAAGGGATAATTGGCTAAGCTTAAAACGGCTCGCAAGGGCGGTTAGCTTCGTACTACTTTAGGTAACAGACTCAGCACAGCTCCTCGTGGTGTCCTGCAGAGTTCTACAAGCAGCAGAGAGTGTAAGAGTGACTTTCCTGGATTTATAAGTATTTTTTCTGGCTTTCGCTTAAAGTACTGCATCTCGACTGCGTTTCGCTTAAAAAACAGCTCTGCATATTGTTTTTACTGTTCTTGTGTTGAATTTATACTGTTAGCACTTTAAAAAGTTATTTTTGTTAAATTTAATTGTTAGGCTAACACACTAAAGTGCGCTAGCCGTTTTATAGCATTTACTGTTTGTTACTGCATCTTTTCTCCCTTCTCTGTGAAAAAAAGAAAAAAAAACAAAAAATATCCTTGTTTTCCCGCTTTTCTGAACTAGAATAGTCCAGTCTTCAGATTTTGCTGATCTCTGGGCTTTGTCTTGGTTCCTGTGCTATCCATACCCTTATTTGGATAAGAGGAAGCTTCTTTGTCTCACCAGTGGGAGTGGGGAGCACTGAGCAACCTATTTGTCCCTAGAGGATTGGTTCCAGCCCAGAAACTTGTAGTTTATTGGCCATTTTGGGTCAATTGCTGGCTCTTTTCAACCCCCTGCTATAAAGCCCGCTTTTGCGCGCTTTTTTACTTGTAACAGACTCAGCACAGCTCCTCGTGGTGTCCTGCAGAGTTCTACAAGCAGCAGAGAGTGTAAGAGTGACTTTCCTGGATTTATAAGTATTTTTTCTGGCTTTCGCTTAAAGTACTGCATCTCGACTGCGTTTCGCTTAAAAAACAGCTCTGCATATTGTTTTTACTGTTCTTGTGTTGAATTTATACTGTTAGCACTTTAAAAAGTTATTTTTGTTAAATTTAATTGTTAGGCTAACACACTAAAGTGCGCTAGCCGTTTTATAGCATTTACTGTTTGTTACTGCATCTTTTCTCCCTTCTCTGTGAAAAAAGAAAAAAACAAAAAATATCCTTGTTTTCCCGCTTTTCTGAACTAGAATAGTCCAGTCTTCAGATTTTGCTGATCTCTGGGCTTTGTCTTGGTTCCTGTGCTATCCATACCCTTATTTGGATAAGAGGAAGCTTCTTTGTCTCACCAGTGGGAGTGGGGAGCACTGAGCAACCTATTTGTCCCTAGAGGATTGGTTCCAGCCCAGAAACTTGTAGTTTATTGGCCATTTTGGGTCAATTCCTGGCTCTTTTCAACCCCCTGCTATAAAGCCCGCTTTTGCGCGCTTTTTTACTTGTAACAGACTCAGCACAGCTCCTCGTGGTGTCCTGCAGAGTTCTACAAGCAGCAGAGAGTGAAAGAGTGACTTTCCTGGATTTATAAGTATTTTTTCTGGCTTTCGCTTAAAGTACTGCATCTCGACTGCATTTCGCTTAAAAACAGCTCTGCATATTGTTTTTACTGTTCTTGTGTTGAATTTATACTGTTAGCACTTTAAAAGTTATTTTTGTTAAATTTAATTGTTAGGCTAACACACTAAAGTGCGCTAGCCGTTTTATAGCATTTACTGTTTGTTACTGCATCTTTTCTCCCTTCTCTGTGAAAAAAAGAAAAAAAAAAAATATCCTTGTTTTCCGCTTTTCTGAACTAGAATAGTCCAGTCTTCAGATTTTGCTGATCTCTGGGCTTTGTCTTGGTTCCTGTGCTATCCATACCCTTATTTGGATAAGAGGAAGCTTCTTTGTCTCACCAGTGGGAGTGGGGAGCACTGAGCAACCTATTTGTCCCTAGAGGATTGGTTCCAGCCCAGAAACTTGTAGTTTATTGGCCATTTTGGGTCAATTCCTGGCTCTTTTCAACCCCCTGCTATAAAGCCCGCTTTTGCGCGCTTTTTACTTGTAACAGACTCAGCACAGCTCCTCGTGGTGTCCTGCAGAGTTCTACAAGCAGCAGAGAGTGAAAGAGTGACTTTCCTGGATTTATAAGTATTTTTCTGGCTTTCGCTTAAAGTGCTGCATCTCGACTGCGTTTCGCTTAAAAACAGCTCTGCATATTGTTTTACTGTTCTTGTGTTGAATTTATACTGTTAGCACTTTAAAAGTTATTTTTGTTAAATTTAATTGTTAGGCTAACACACTAAAGTGCGCTAGCGTTTTATAGCATTTACTGTTTGTTACTGCATCTTTTCTCCCTTCTCTGTGAAAAAAGAAAAAAAAAAAAAATATCCTTGTTTTCCCGCTTTTCTGAACTAGAATAGTCCAGTCTTCAGATTTTGCTGATCTCTGGGCTTTGTCTTGGTTCCTGTGCTATCCATACCCTTATTTGGATAAGAGGAAGCTTCTTTGTCTCACCAGTGGGAGTGGGGAGCACTGAGCAACCTATTTGTCCCTAGAGGATTGGTTCCAGCCCAGAAACTTGTAGTTTATTGGCCATTTTGGGTCAATTCCTGGCTCTTTTCAACCCCCTGCTATAAAGCCCGCTTTTGCGCGCTTTTTACTTGTAACAGACTCAGCACAGCTCCTCGTGGTGTCCTGCAGAGTTCTACAAGCAGCAGAGAGTGAAAGAGTGACTTTCCTGGATTTATAAGTATTTTTTCTGGCTTTCGCTTAAAGTACTGCATCTCGACTGCATTTCGCTTAAAAACAGCTCTGCATATTGTTTTTACTGTTCTTGTGTTGAATTTATACTGTTAGCACTTTAAAAAGTTATTTTTGTTAAATTTAATTGTTAGGCTAACACACTAAAGTGCGCTAGCCGTTTTATAGCATTTACTGTTTGTTACTGCATCTTTTCTCCCTTCTCTGTGAAAAAAAGAAAAAAAAAAATATCCTTGTTTTCCCGCTTTTCTGAACTAGAATAGTCCAGTCTTCAGATTTTGCTGATCTCTGGGCTTTGTCTTGGTTCCTGTGCTATCCATACCCTTATTTGGATAAGAGGAAGCTTCTTTGTCTCACCAGTGGGAGTGGGGAGCACTGAGCAACCTATTTGTCCCTAGAGGATTGGTTCCAGCCCAGAAACTTGTAGTTTATTGGCCATTTTGGGTCAATTCCTGGCTCTTTTCAACCCCCTGCTATAAAGCCCGCTTTTGCGCGCTTTTTTACTTGTAACAGACTCAGCACAGCTCCTCGTGGTGTCCTGCAGAGTTCTACAAGCAGCAGAGAGTGAAAGAGTGACTTTCCTGGATTTATAAGTATTTTTTCTGGCTTTTGCTTAAAGTACTGCATCTCGACTGCATTTCGCTTAAAAACAGCTCTGCATATTGTTTTTACTGTTCTTGTGTTGAATTTATACTGTTAGCACTTTAAAAGTTATTTTTGTTAAATTTAATTGTTAGGCTAACACACTAAAGTCTCTAGCCGTTTTATAGCATTTACTGTTTGTTACTGCATCTTTTCTCCCTTCTCTGTGAAAAAAAGAAAAAAAAAAATATCCTTGTTTTCCCGCTTTTCTGAACTAGAATAGTCCAGTCTTCAGATTTTGCTGATCTCTGGGCTTTGTCTTGGTTCCTGTGCTATCCATACCCTTATTTGGATAAGAGGAAGCTTCTTTGTCTCACCAGTGGGAGTGGGGAGCACTGAGCAACCTATTTGTCCCTAGAGGATTGGTTCCAGCCCAGAAACTTGTAGTTTATTGGCCATTTTGGGTCAATTCCTGGCTCTTTTCAACCCCCTGCTATAAAGCCCGCTTTTGCGCGCTTTTTACTTGTAACAGACTCAGCACAGCTCCTCGTGGTGTCCTGCAGAGTTCTACAAGCAGCAGAGAGTGAAAGAGTGACTTTCCTGGATTTATAAGTATTTTTTCTGGCTTTCGCTTAAAGTACTGCATCTCGACTGCATTTCGCTTAAAAAACAGCTCTGCATATTGTTTTTACTGTTCTTGTGTTGAATTTATACTGTTAGCACTTTAAAAGTTATTTTTGTTAAATTTAATTGTTAGGCTAACACACTAAAGTGCGCTAGCCGTTTTATAGCATTTACTGTTTGTTACTGCATCTTTTCTCCCTTCTCTGTGAAAAAAAGAAAAAAAAAAAATATCCTTGTTTTCCCGCTTTTCTGAACTAGAATAGTCCAGTCTTCAGATTTTGCTGATCTCTGGGCTTTGTCTTGGTTCCTGTGCTATCCATACCCTTATTTGGATAAGAGGAAGCTTCTTTGTCTCACCAGTGGGAGTGGGGAGCACTGAGCAACCTATTTGTCCCTAGAGGATTGGTTCCAGCCCAGAAACTTGTAGTTTATTGGCCATTTTGGGTCAATTGCTGGCTCTTTTCAACCCCCTGCTATAAAGCCCGCTTTTGCGCGCTTTTTACTTGTAACAGACTCAGCACAGCTCCTCGTGGTGTCCTGCAGAGTTCTACAAGCAGCAGAGAGTGTAAGAGTGACTTTCCTGGATTTATAAGTATTTTTTCTGGCTTTCGCTTAAAGTACTGCATCTCGACTGCGTTTCGCTTAAAAAACAGCTCTGCATATTGTTTTTACTGTTCTTGTGTTGAATTTATACTGTTAGCACTTTAAAAGTTATTTTTGTTAAATTTAATTGTTAGGCTAACACACTAAAGTGCGCTAGCCGTTTTATAGCATTTACTGTTTGTTACTGCATCTTTTCTCCCTTCTCTGTGAAAAAAGAAAAAAAAAAAAAAAAATATCCTTGTTTTCCCGCTTTTCTGAACTAGAATAGTCCAGTCTTCAGATTTTGCTGATCTCTGGGCTTTGTCTTGGTTCCTGTGCTATCCATACCCTTATTTGGATAAGAGGAAGCTTCTTTGTCTCACCAGTGGGAGTGGGGAGCACTGAGCAACCTATTTGTCCCTAGAGGATTGGTTCCAGCCCAGAAACTTGTAGTTTATTGGCCATTTTGGGTCAATTCCTGGCTCTTTTCAACCCCCTGCTATAAAGCCCGCTTTTGCGCGCTTTTTTACTTGTAACAGACTCAGCACAGCTCCTCGTGGTGTCCTGCAGAGTTCTACAAGCAGCAGAGAGTGAAAGAGTGACTTTCCTGGATTTATAAGTATTTTTTCTGGCTTTCGCTTAAAGTACTGCATCTCGACTGCATTTCGCTTAAAAAACAGCTCTGCATATTGTTTTTACTGTTCTTGTGTTGAATTTATACTGTTAGCACTTTAAAAGTTATTTTTGTTAAATTTAATTGTTAGGCTAACACACTAAAGTGCGCTAGCCGTTTTATAGCATTTACTGTTTGTTACTGCATCTTTTCTCCCTTCTCTGTGAAAAAAAAGAAAAAAAAATATCCTTGTTTTCCCGCTTTTCTGAACTAGAATAGTCCAGTCTTCAGATTTTGCTGATCTCTGGGCTTTGTCTTGGTTCCTGTGCTATCCATACCCTTATTTGGATAAGAGGAAGCTTCT
This sequence comes from Protopterus annectens, assembly GCF_019279795.1. NCBI lineage: Eukaryota > Metazoa > Chordata > Ceratodontiformes > Protopteridae > Protopterus > Protopterus annectens. The sequence goes on along the minus strand of NC_056733.1, from coordinate 1,611,090,133 downwards.
TTGTCTCACCAGTGGGAGTGGGGAGCACTGAGCAACCTATTTGTCCCTAGAGGATTGGTTCCAGCCCAGAAACTTGTAGTTTATTGGCCATTTTGGGTCAATTCCTGGCTCTTTTCAACCCCCTGCTATAAAGCCCGCTTTTGCGCGCTTTTTTACTTGTAACAGACTCAGCACAGCTCCTCGTGGTGTCCTGCAGAGTTCTACAAGCAGCAGAGAGTGAAAGAGTGACTTTCCTGGATTTATAAGTATTTTTTCTGGCTTTCGCTTAAAGTACTGCATCTCGACTGCATTTCGCTTAAAAAACAGCTCTGCATATTGTTTTTACTGTTCTTGTGTTGAATTTATACTGTTAGCACTTTAAAAAGTTATTTTTGTTAAATTTAATTGTTAGGCTAACACACTAAAGTGCGCTAGCCGTTTTATAGCATTTACTGTTTGTTACTGCATCTTTTCTCCCTTCTCTGTGAAAAAAAGAAAAAAAACAAAAAATATCCTTGTTTTCCCGCTTTTCTGAACTAGAATAGTCCAGTCTTCAGATTTTGCTGATCTCTGGGCTTTGTCTTGGTTCCTGTGCTATCCATACCCTTATTTGGATAAGAGGAAGCTTCTTTGTCTCACCAGTGGGAGTGGGGAGCACTGAGCAACCTATTTGTCCCTAGAGGATTGGTTCCAGCCCAGAAACTTGTAGTTTATTGGCCATTTTGGGTCAATTCCTGGCTCTTTTCAACCCCCTGCTATAAAGCCCGCTTTTGCGCGCTTTTTTACTTGTAACAGACTCAGCACAGCTCCTCGTGGTGTCCTGCAGAGTTCTACAAGCAGCAGAGAGTGAAAGAGTGACTTTCCTGGATTTATAAGTATTTTTTCTGGCTTTCGCTTAAAGTACTGCATCTCGACTGCATTTCGCTTAAAAAACAGCTCTGCATATTGTTTTTACTGTTCTTGTGTTGAATTTATACTGTTAGCACTTTAAAAAGTTATTTTTGTTAAATTTAATTGTTAGGCTAACACACTAAAGTGCACTAGCCGTTTTATAGCATTTACTGTTTGTTACTGCATCTTTTCTCCCTTCTCTGTGAAAAAAAAGAAAAAAAAAAAAATATCCTTGTTTTCCCGCTTTTCTGAACTAGAATAGTCCAGTCTTCAGATTTTGCTGATCTCTGGGCTTTGTCTTGGTTCCTGTGCTATCCATACCCTTATTTGGATAAGAGGAAGCTTCTTTGTCTCACCAGTGGGAGTGGGGAGCACTGAGCAACCTATTTGTCCCTAGAGGATTGGTTCCAGCCCAGAAACTTGTAGTTTATTGGCCATTTTGGGTCAATTCCTGGCTCTTTTCAACCCCCTGCTATAAAGCCCGCTTTTGCGCGCTTTTTTACTTGTAACAGACTCAGCACAGCTCCTCGTGGTGTCCTGCAGAGTTCTACAAGCAGCAGAGAGTGAAAGAGTGACTTTCCTGGATTTATAAGTATTTTTTCTGGCTTTCGCTTAAAGTACTGCATCTCGACTGCATTTCGCTTAAAAACAGCTCTGCATATTGTTTTTACTGTTCTTGTGTTGAATTTATACTGTTAGCACTTTAAAAGTTATTTTTGTTAAATTTAATTGTTAGGCTAACACACTAAAGTGCACTTACCGTTTTATAGCATTTATTGTTTGTTACTGCATCTTTTCTCCCTTCTCTGTGAAAAAAAAAAAAAAAAAATATCCTTGTTTTCCCGCTTTTCTGAACTAGAATAGTCCAGTCTTCAGATTTTGCTGATCTCTGGGCTTTGTCTTGGTTCCTGTGCTATCCATACCCTTATTTGGATAAGAGGAAGCTTCTTTGTCTCACCAGTGGGAGTGGGGAGCACTGAGCAACCTATTTGTCCCTAGAGGATTGGTTCCAGCCCAGAAACTTGTAGTTTATTGGCCATTTTGGGTCAATTCCTGGCTCTTTTCAACCCCCTGCTATAAAGCCCGCTTTTGCGCGCTTTTTACTTGTAACAGACTCAGCACAGCTCCTCGTGGTGTCCTGCAGAGTTCTACAAGCAGCAGAGAGTGAAAGAGTGACTTTCCTGGATTTATAAGTATTTTTTCTGGCTTTCGCTTAAAGTACTGCATCTCGACTGCATTTCGCTTAAAAACAGCTCTGCATATTGTTTTACTGTTCTTGTGTTGAATTTATACTGTTAGCACTTTAAAAGTTATTTTTGTTAAATTTAATTGTTAGGCTAACACACTAAAGTGCGCTAGCCGTTTTATAGCATTTACTGTTTGTTACTGCATCTTTTCTCCCTTCTCTGTGAAAAAAAGAAAAAAAACAAAAAATATCCTTGTTTTCCCGCTTTTCTGAACTAGAATAGTCCAGTCTTCAGATTTTGCTGATCTCTGGGCTTTGTCTTGGTTCCTGTGCTATCCATACCCTTATTTGGATAAGAGGAAGCTTCTTTGTCTCACCAGTGGGAGTGGGGAGCACTGAGCAACCTATTTGTCCCTAGAGGATTGGTTCCAGCCCAGAAACTTGTAGTTTATTGGCCATTTTGGGTCAATTCCTGGCTCTTTTCAACCCCCTGCTATAAAGCCCGCTTTTGCGCGCTTTTTTACTTGTAACAGACTCAGCACAGCTCCTCGTGGTGTCCTGCAGAGTTCTACAAGCAGCAGAGAGTGAAAGAGTGACTTTCCTGGATTTATAAGTATTTTTCTGGCTTTCGCTTAAAGTACTGCATCTCGACTGCATTTCGCTTAAAAACAGATCTGCATATTGTTTTACTGTTCTTGTGTTGAATTTATACTGTTAGCACTTTAAAAGTTATTTTTGTTAAATTTAATTGTTAGGCTAACACACTAAAGTGCGCTAGCCGTTTTATAGCATTTACTGTTTGTTACTGCATCTTTTCTCACTTCTCTGTGAAAAAAGAAAAAAAAAAAAAATATCCTTGTTTTCCGCTTTTCTGAACTAGAATAGTCCAGTCTTCAGATTTTGCTGATCTCTGGGCTTTGTCTTGGTTCCTGTGCTATCCATACCCTTATTTGGATAAGAGGAAGCTTCTTTGTCTCACCAGTGGGAGTGGGGAGCACTGAGCAACCTATTTGTCCCTAGAGGATTGGTTCCAGCCCAGAAACTTGTAGTTTATTGGCCATTTTGGGTCAATTCCTGGCTCTTTTCAACCCCCTGCTATAAAGCCCGCTTTTGCGCGCTTTTTTACTTGTAACAGACTCAGCACAGCTCCTCGTGGTGTCCTGCAGAGTTCTACAAGCAGCAGAGAGTGAAAGAGTGACTTTCCTGGATTTATAAGTATTTTTTCTGGCTTTTGCTTAAAGTACTGCATCTCGACTGCATTTCGCTTACACACAGCTCTGCATATTGTTTTACTGTTCTTGTGTTGAATTTATACTGTTAGCACTTTAAAAGTTATTTTTGTTAAATTTAATTGTTAGGCTAACACACTAAAGTGCGCTAGCCGTTTTATAGCATTTACTGTTTGTTACTGCATCTTTTCTCCCTTCTCTGTGAAAAAAAGAAAAAAAAAAATATCCTTGTTTTCCCGCTTTTCTGAACTAGAATAGTCCAGTCTTCAGATTTTGCTGATCTCTGGGCTTTGTCTTGGTTCCTGTGCTATCCATACCCTTATTTGGATAAGAGGAAGCTTCTTTGTCTCACCAGTGGGAGTGGGGAGCACTGAGCAACCTATTTGTCCCTAGAGGATTGGTTCCAGCCCAGAAACTTGTAGTTTATTGGCCATTTTGGGTCAATTCCTGGCTCTTTTCAACCCCCTGCTATAAAGCCCGCTTTTGCGCGTTTTAGCGCGAATTAGCGCAAAGTTGCTCATAGAGCAGCATAGGGCAGCGCCGGTTAATCAAGTTTAAACTATTTCTGGCTCCGTAAAGTCTGCTCTTCAATTTTTCCCTTAGAACTGTTCTACTTGCAATCTATACAGCCTATACTCTATCTGAAAAGCTCAGCACTTGCTCCTAAAGCATTTATTTATACAAGTAAAGCACTCTTAAACAAAAGAAAGTACTTCATTCACCTAAATTCCCTTGAGTACCCATTTCCCTATAGGTCCTTTCTGACTCAGTTACACAGCAATCTTTTTCACTATTTCTAGCATGTCGAGGGGTCAGTTGCTAGCGTTCCCTCCTGTTCAGCTGGTGAATCTGGGAATCTTGAGGCAATGTTACAATTGCCTCATGTACACAGACAACCCTCTCCTCCTCCCAACAAATACAAATATATGCGAGAGATGCAACTATATAGCCAAACTGGAGGCTGAGCTCCCTCAATTCAGTACTGGCAAGACCAGTCAGGAGGAGAAGGTAACCACGCACACCACAAACCCAGTCTCACATAGAACTATCACAATTGCAAACCAAACACATAAACACACAAAAACATACTCGGAGGCGCTGATTAGAAATCTACCAAAACAACAGAGGCCTCCAAAGCAGACACCCAAGCAAACGCCATCTCAAGACATAGCACATGCAACACATAGTTCACATAGTCAGTGTGCTAAACAGTCACAGCCCTTAAGGCCAAACAACATGCCAGACACACTTGTAATAGGTGACTCCATAGTCAGACACACTGACGTACCGCTCACCAGACTGAACAAGGAGAGGGTCACAGTAAGCTGCCTGTCGGGAGCTAGAATCCGCCACATAACACAAGCACTCAGGTCACTCCACAGCAAGTACAAATATGACTCAGTCATTGTACATGCGGTGTGAATGACCTGAGACGCACCTCCCTGGACTACATGAAAAGAGACATAGAGGAGCTCTCTGATTATGTAGCCCAGGCCGGTATGACCCTGACCCTGAGCAGCATCTTACCCTCACCAAGAATGATGCCACAGTACAAAGACAAAATGATCAGTTTTAACAATTGGCTTAATTACTGGTGTCATTCTAAGGGGATCCAATGTCTGTCTGCTTGGGATGACATGCTTGCCAAGCCACTCTGCTTCGCAAGGGACGGCTTGCACCTGTCACCCCTGGGCTTCCGGATATTGGCCAAGGCTCTTGCCACCCCCATAGTGCCTTTTTTAGGCAAGGCTCAAAGGACAAACCCACCTCCCTAGAAAACACAAGTGGAAAAAAACTAAGGGTAATGCTGCTCAATGCCAGAAGTCTAAACCTCAAGATGCACGCCCTTGAAGCCCTTCTCAGTATGGAGAATATCGATGTCTGTGCAGTGACTGAAACCTGGTTCAAGGCTCCTGAGAGCACCCCAGCACTATCAGGTTTTACCTCATATCATGCTTTCCGGCCCCAAAACTTGGACTGAACCACAAAAGGAGGGGGTGTATCCATATTCATCAAAGATACCCACACCTCCAGGTTAGTGGCAACGCACGAAGCATCGGAGACCATCCAGGTGCAACTAACCATAGGCAAAACTGCCTTACAGTTTGTAGCATGTTACAGACCACCCTCTCAAACTCAGGAACCTCACACAGCCTTCCTGAAGACACTAGAGAGTATGAATGTCTCTCCAAATACCATTATATTGGGAGACTTCAACTACCCAAACATAGACTGGGAACATTACTCAAGCCCCAACACCCTAGCCCAAAGGTTCCTACAATTCATAAACTCAAATGCAATGGAACAACTGGTCACCATTCCCACAAGAGGAGACAATATACTAGACCTGATCATCACAAACATGGGGACAAAATGCTCCACACCGGAAGTATATCCCTCTCTGGTAAGATCAGACCATAAATTAATCTCACTGGAAACCCACATCCGCCCCACCCCTGCACAAAAGACCACAGTGAAGAACTTCTCAAAAGCCAACTTCACACTTCTTAAGACTGAAATGGTATCCTTCAAGGCCCCTGGGCTAGTGGAAACCACAACCCACACTGCTGAATCCTTTGCAAATGCCTTCTACGGGCACCTTCAAGAATGCATGGATCATGCAATCCCAAATAAAACCAAGACCCATTTCCCCAAAGGCAGGCGCCCGGTCTGGTGGACCCCAGCCATAAACAAACTCTACAACAGGAGGAGGAAGCTACTACATGACAGAGCAAAATCCCTAAAAGGGAAGGCATCTCTGATCAGTACTAGCAAAAAACTACGATCACTCATAAAATCATCCAAGGCCAACTTTGAGAGAAAAATCGCAAAAGACACAAAAGACAATCACAAGGCCTTCTTTAGCTATGTTAGAAACCTGGGTGGAAACTCCCAGATATGCTCAGAGTTAGTCCAAAATGATACAAAATACACTGAACCCACTGACATTGCCAACATTCTGGCAGACAGGTTCAGTGCAAATTTCTCCTCCCTCCCCAAAGGAGAAATAACTATCCCAGCAGAGTGTAGCCTCCCTAATATCTCAGATGCCCAGGTGAGAGCCGCCTCTCTAAAGCTAAAAACACAGCATCAATGGGACCGGACGGTGTCCCGGGCTGTGTGCTACATGAACTCAAGAGGAACTAAACCCACACATAAGGCTGCTGTTTAATCTTAGCCTTACTACAGGATACGTGCCCAAAGAGTGGCGTCGGCGACAGTGGTACCACTTCACAATGGCGGTGCTTCTACGGACCCTGGAAATTACCGCCCCATAAGCTTGACGAGCCTGGTCTGCAAAGCTATGGAGAGGATCATTATGGAACTCATAAACAAAGACATTGGGGATCTACAGACATTGGATCCTACCCAATTTGGCTTTGTCAAAGGCAGATCCTGCCTTTTGAACTTGATCGACTTTTTTGAAACAGTCACTAAGGCCATTGATGAGGGTAAGGCAGTTCACACAGCCTACCTTGACCTTGCAAAAGCCTTTGACACAATACCCCACTCGGGTATCATAGACAAACTCACCAGCTTAAATGTAAACCCATATGTCACAAGATGGGTTGCAAACTGGCTCAAGGACAGAACCCACAGGGTCAGAGTTGCTGGAGCTATGTCAGACTCTAAGCCAGTCACAAGCGGTGTCCCACAGGGCTCAGTCCTGGGACCCCTCTTGTTCGGCATTTATTTTCGAGGTACAGGCAAACATAGGAGGATTGTGGCTGACAAAGTTCGCAGATGACTGCAAACTGGGCCATAATTGATACTCCAGCGGACACAAACATCCTTCAGAGAGGCCTCATTGAAACGGATAATTGGTGCCAGAGCCATGGCCTTAAGCTGAATGCCAAAAAATGTATAGTCATACCCTTTGGGAAAAACAAGGTACCCACAAATTACCACATAGGTGGTAATCCATTAAATCGGAAGAGGTAATCAGGGACCTTGGGACCCAGGTTGACAGTAACCTTTCATTTGACACTCACATTGCCAAAGTGGTTAGAAAGACCTTCTATATTGCCCACCTTATCATGAAGGGTTTCACATCTAGATCAAGAGAGGTCATTGTGCCCCTGTACTCTTCTCTTATCAGGCCAATGATTGAGTACAATGCCCCATTTGGGATGTATCTTACCCGTCACCTGCAGCAGTTGGAAAGACCCCAAAAGTTCCTCACCAAGAGGATAAAGGGTCTTAAACATATGTCATATGCTGCCCGACTGAAAAACTCCAGCTCTATTCAGTCGCATACCGCCTACTCAGAGGTGATCTGTGCCTGACATACAAGGCCATGTCCAATCCGGAATTAATGGACATGCTCCACCTTAGTAAATCCAAATCCACCAGAGCCACGAGAGCAAGAGACTTAAACCTCAACACAGAAATAAATAGGACGTGCTGGAGGGACAGATTCATAACCCAGAGGCTCCCTACACTCTGGAACAAAATCCCAATCCATGTTAGGCAGAGCCCCTCACTGACTCTATTCAAGAGAAATCTTGACGAGTGGATGGGAGATCGTAGGTTTACCCCGGGGGTCATCTCTGTGTCACTACTAGACAGAGGCACAGTAAACTAAACCCTAAAAGGGCGTAGTATTCTCATCCTAAGGGGTGGTGAAAGCCACACACACTCTGGCTAGGCTTATAAATGCCCTAGGGCAGATAGCCTAGTACGAACCTATGAACCTATGAACCTATAGTGCAGTTCATAAAATGGAATATCAGTAGTGCTTCGAGGCATACACGCTAAGGCATCTGTTAATGGATCATGTACAGGGACCACCCACCTCTAAGCATCCAGACTTTATGGACCAGCAGCTGAAGATGCAGGGCACTCTATATATCAAATAGCGTGTCCCTCCCAAGGTGCAGTCAGACATCCTGTGGTAATATGACCATCCCCTAGTACACTACAGACACCCACCCATGCAAACCAGACTACTGTGGGATGGGAAGTGTTAAATGTTGTGCAGCTCATCACAAGGCTACTCCTACAAACAGCAATGCAGATGACATTTCAATACTTTTATGTGGGAAGACACAGGTGCATATGACAGTGTACAAAAGTGCTAGATCAAAGAAAGTGACCATCTGTCACTATACATACACTATCAGAACACACAATAATGTCATCCCCCCTTACCAGAACTGTTGCACAGCTCTGCACCTTGTATGCCATGACATAGCCTCAAAGCCACTTCTCTGAGGTATTACATATTGTAAAGCGTACATTTTCTCCAGTGATTATAGAGATGAAGGTGATTAACCAATTATATGTTTTAAATAAAGCCGTGTTTTAATACTACTTCCACAGAGATTTTTTTTCCTTTTTTTAGTCACTGCATGTTATGCCTGTTTATGAGTGCTTATGTTGTTGTTGTCGTTCTTTCCTGTGCCTAGTACAGTAGCTATTCATTTGGGGTGTGTGTAGATCAGAGCTTGTGTATGTACCTCTAAGAAGCATTTCCAGATGTAGCACGTGCATATAAATAGTGAGCACATGCAGGCAGCAATGCCATTTCGAGAGAACAGCCAGAGTGTTAACATGTATGAGTGTAGTAGTCTGTTTATAAGTTTGTTTAAGTTTAAGTTAGAAAGCCTAATTTCTGATGTGTTTGTGTGTAATAAAGCTGCTTGAACAGAACCCACAAATGTTCGCCTCTTTTATCTTAACCAGACAAGTCACATGGTGTCAGAACTGGGATTAAGAGAGAAACTTCTTCAAGCCATGAGGTGCAGAGTTGAAGGTGAAGGCAGATCAAGCTGGTTAAATGAAATGGACCTCAAAAAACAAAAAAGGGCCAGAAACAAACAATGTAAAGAAAACAGCACAAATGATGTATTTGGCAAAGAAAATGAAACGACATATTTGTAAGGCACAAAATACATTATTAATCAAACGAGTAGCACAAAACATATTATTAATCAAACAAAAGGCACAAAACACATTAGTAATTAAATAAAATGTTCAAAACCACGATATTTGATAAAACTAGCAGCCACATAGGGCTCAGTATTACCTTTGGTTTGCAAAACGAGCATGTTTAAAGTAAAATGGGCACAAGAAAAGTATAATGAGCATGATAAGGGATTAAAAAGGAATAATGAGTACAATAAAAGGGCAAAATATGCTTAAAGAGTAAGGCAACTGCATGTTTTTTAGTAAAAGGCCGTGTTTGGGGCATGAACTACTATTTCGCATTGACCGAAGCCATTCAAAGCATAACTAGAGTTGTTTGAAGTATCAAAAAATGTGCAAAGTGTTGGCAGAATGTGTTCTTTACTACAGTGCAATTATTTCAAAAATGTTTGCTGTGTACAAAGTACACTTATATTGCTAAGTGCAGTCAAAGCACAGCCATTTCGAAAGGTTTCTTGTGCTATGTACATTTATTTGCAGAAAGCCATCATTTCAGCGTTTCTTACACTGTACACATTTATTTCGCAAAGTACAGCCATTTTGAAAGGTTCTTGTGCTGTATACAGTTATATATGCAAATTGCATTCATCTCAAAGTGTTTCTTACACTGAGCTTCCTCTGCCGTGTACAGTTTATTCACAAATCACAGTTATTTCAAAGTATTTCTTACACTAATAAGGAGTGGTTTCACAAAGTACAGTGATTTCAAAGTGTTCTTGTGCTACAGAGACTTATTTGGCAAAGTGCAGTTATTTCAAAGAGTTTTATGTGCTATTGGGCATAATCACAAGTATTTGCATAAAGTTCTGGCACATATATATATATATATATATATATATATATATATATATATATATATATATATATATATATATACTGTGGATATAAAAAGTGTACACACCCCTGTTAAAATGGCAGGTCTTTGTGATATAAAACAATGAGACCACAATAAATCATTTCAAAACTTTTCCCACCTTTAATGTGACCTATAATCTATAACCTGTACAATTCAAATGAAAATCAAACAAATCTGTTAGGGGAAAAAATATAAAAAATAAAAAACGTACATTAAGCTGGTTGCATAAGTATGCACACCCTTAAATTAATACTTTGTTGAAGCACCTTTTGAATTAATTACATCATTCAGTCTTCTTGGGTAGGAGTCTATCAGCATGGCACATGTTGACTTGCCAATATTTGCCCACTCTTCCTTACAAAAGTGCTCCAAATCTGTTAGATTGCTAGGGCATCTCTTGTGCACAGCCCTCTTCAGGCCACCCCACAGATTTTCTGTTGGATTTAGATCTGGGATCTGGCTGGGCCATTCCAAAACTTTAATTTTCTTCTGGTGAAGCCATTCTTTTGTTGGTTTGGATGTATGCTTGGGGTCATTGTCATGTTGAAAGGTGAAATTCCTCTTCATCTTCAGCTTTATAGCAGACACCTGAAGGTTTTGGGCCAAATGTGACTGGTATTTGGAACTGTTCATAATTTCCTCCACCTTGAGTAAAGCCCCAGTTCCAGCTGAAGGAAAGCAATCCCAAAGCATGATACGGCCACCACCATGCTTCACCATGGGGATGGTATTCTTTTGGTGATGCGAAGTGTTGTTTTTGTGCCAAACATACCTTTTGGAATTGTGGCCAGAAAGTTCAACCTTGGACTCATCCCACCATAACACATTTTCCCACATGCTTTTGGGAGATGATGTATTGTTTTGCAAATTTTAGTGGGGTTGGGTTTTTTTGTGTAAGAAAAGGCTTCTGTCTTGCAACCCTACCCCATAGTCCAGACATATGGAGAATACGGGAGATTGTTGTCACATGTAGTACACAACCAGTACCCGACAGAAATTTCTGCAGCTCCTTCAGTGTTGTAGGTCTCTTGGCAGCCTCCCTGACCAGTTCTCGTATTGTCTTTTCATCAGTTTTAGAGGGACATCCAGTTCTTTGCAACATCACTGTTGTCCCATATTTTCTCCACTTTTTGATGACTTTCTTCACTGTGTTCCATGGTGTATCCAATGCTGTGGAAATTTTTTGTACCCTTCTCCTGATACCATTCAACAATGAGATTCCTCTGATGCTTTGTAAGCTCTCCGCAAACCATGGCTTTTGCTGTAGCAGGAAACTGAGTAATGTCAGGAAAATCCTACTAGGCAGCTAAACTTTATTTGGGGTTATTTGGGATTATTTGGGGTTAATCAAAGTGTCTTTAATTGATGGCAGGTGTGTACCCAAGAAGACTGAATGCTGTAATTAAATCAAAAGGTGCTTCAACAAAGTATTAGTTTAAGGGCGTGCACACTTATGCAACCAGCTTATTGTACATTTTTTTTATTTTTTATATTTTTCTCTATCAGATTTGTTTGTTTTTTCAATTGTATTGTACAGGTTATAGGTCACATTAAAGGTGGGGAAAGTTTTGAAATGATTTATTGTGGTCACATTTTTTATATCACAAAAACCTGGCATTTTATCAGGGGTATGTACACTTTTTATATCCACTGTACTTACGTGTGTACGTTCGTACATAATTTCAAGCACCTTCACCAATGTGTGTTGATATGGCAGAAGCATTTCACAGACCTGGTCCACTTTTGTTGGATCATAATATAGCAGATAATTGGAGAGTATTCAAACAGGATACAATATTTTCATACAAGCAGCTTTTTCTGACAAAGATGCATGTTCAAGGGCATTCATTTTGTTTAACTTAGCTGGTCAGAGGCTATTGAAAGAGAGTGTTCAATTGTGTATGCACCAGAAGTATTTGCAGGAGAGGGGAAACCTCCATATTGTGGTACCAGCTGAATCAAGGGAACACCCAGAATGCTTAAAATGTAAATTTAGAGAAATGTGCACCACCCAGACAAATGTTACATTAGAGAGGCGATTATTTTACACAAGAGACCAAAAGCCAGGTGAAACAAACTTTCACAGCTTATATCACTGACTTGAGAAATAAGGCCAAAATGTGCAGATTTGGTGACTTGAAAGATGAGTTAATAAAGGACAAGCTTGTGTGTGGTGTTAATAATGCTGCAGTGAGAAAGACTTTGCCTCATGACAGTGATTTAACATTAAGCAAAGCCATAGAGATTTGCCAAATCCATAAGCTCACAGAAAGATACACAAGTATGCTTAAAAGTGATAAAAGCATGGTTTCAGTAGTCTCTAGAGCAAACATAAACAGCATGCAGCAAGTGGCAAGCATTAACAGGCCTAAGCACATGGCAGCAGCAACCGCTGCAGGTCTAGCAGGGAAACTCCGTAGCTTTATAGAAAGTTCCAAGACTAGCTCAGTAAAAAGGGCATGCTCGGTGCAGTATAGGGGTGAGTCAACAGAACCCAAGTCAAGTCTTATTGTTAATTATCATAATTGTGGTGCAAATCATAAGTCTAAAAGTGCTTAGCATTTGGTCAGTAATGCCACAAGTGTAAAAAATGGAATAATTTTCAAAAGCTTTGTAAGTCAAGCAAGCCTCATTCAGTTATTAAGAAAGGTCACTCAAAAAAAAAAACAAGTTGATCATATAGACAGCTGCATCTCTACTTTCTATGTAGATGATGTATCAGTGGTTGGAAAAAGGATAATGCAGTAGATTTGCTGACAAAGAATTAAGTATTTTGTACTGTCTTGGTCAATGGTAAAATCACAAAGCTCAAAGCAGACACTGGTTCATAGTGTAATGTAGTGTCAGCAGAAACATTTGCTAGAGTGAGAGCTGGTGAGCAATGTAATTTGGCCAATTGTGTGAAGCTTGTTGCTTACGGATGTGATGAGATTCAAACCAAAGGCTCAGTAGTGTTTTCATGCTATTCAGCTGAGAACAGTTACAGATTGCAATTGTATGTAGTCAGAAGACCTGTGCAGTCATTATTAGGTCTCAGAGACCATTTAACAATGAGACTGTTTTTTTTCACCAAAGAAGTCCATCATGTAAGCACATGTCCCATTTCCAGCTTCAGGGATGCTATTTTCTCAGAGTATGCTGACGTTTTCAATGACAAGCTAGGCAAACTTCCAGTGATATACTCCATGAAAGTAGACCCAGAGGTGAGTCCAGTGGTTAGACCAGCAAGGAGAGTTTCAATAGCTATGCAGGACAAAGTCAAGGTCCAGTTAGACAAGATGGTGCAGCAAGGTGAGATCTGTCCAGTCACATAACTAACTGAGTGAGTGTCTTCCATGGTAGCTGCTCATAAGAAAAATTCAGATGAAATCAGAATATGCATTGACCCAAGAGACTTGAATGAGGCATTAAAAAGACCTCATCATCCTATGCATACAGTTGAGGAAATTGCCACCCTCATGCCAAATGCCACTGTTTTTTTCTGTCTTGGACGCAAAGAGTTCATTTTGGCAAGTAGATCACAAATCTTCACAACTGACTACATTCAGTACCTCATTTGGTAGATACAGATTCCTCAGGATGCCTTTTGGAATAGATTCTTCCAGTGAAGTCTTTCAGCGTGCAATGGCACAAGTTTTTCAGGCTACCTGTGTGCAATAGTAGTCGATGATTTACTGGTTGGAGGTAATTGTGAAGCAGAGCATGACAGAAACCTCAGGAAAGTCCTGGACAGAGTGTGTGAAGTGAATTTAAAGATCAATCCTCTGAAATGCAAATTTAAGCTACCAGCAGTTACTTATGTAGGTCATTTATTTACCAGTACAGACTTATGACCAGATCCTTCTAAACAAGCAGCCATTTTTGAGATGCCAGCTCCAGACGATGTCCAAGCTCTACAGCATTTTCTTGGCATGGTTAACTATTTGGGCAAATTTATCCCTGACTTTAGTGAGTTATCAGCGCCTTTGAGAGAGCTGACACTTAAAAATGTTGCATGGTCATGGTTAGAACAGCACCAGACAGCATCTGATAACCTTAAAAAGCAAATTGCGTACCCGCCCACATTAAGATACTATGATGTCCACAAACCAGTAGTTCTTTCCTGTGATGCTTCAAAGTTCGGTCTTGGTGCAGTTAGTCTTCAAGTGGGCAGACCTGTTGCCTGCGCATCTAGAACACTTACCTAAACTGAGATGCAGTATGCTCAAATTGAGAAGGAACCTTTGGCAACTGTGTTTGCATGTTCAAAGTTCCATGATTATATTTATGGCCAAACTATCCGGATAGAAATTGACCATCAAACTCTAGTCACTATTTTAAAGAAGTCTATGCATTCAGCTCCAGCAAGACTACAAAGAATGATGCTCAAATTGCAAATGTATAATTTCAAAATGGTCTATACAAAAGCTAAACTTCTTTATCTGGCTGATACCTTATCCCGATCTACCAGAAATACCTCAGAACAGTTTGATGCAGAAAATTTTGACTTCGATGTCATGGAAGTGCATAACTTTTCCACAATGAGACTTGATGAGCTGAAAGACCATATAAAGGCTGATCCAATTTTGCAAAAGCTTAACCACTTCATCAATGTAGAATGGCCTTCAAAGCAATCCTGTGTACTGCCAGAAGTACAACCTTACCTTCCATACAGAGATGAGATGCTGATGGAAGATGGTATCATTTTCAAAAGTCCAAGAGTTGTTGTTCCTACTTCCTTACAACATGAATACATTCAGATTTTACATCGTGACCACCCAGGTTCCAGTTCTACCAAAAAGAAGGGTGAAAGGACGAGTATTGTGGCCTTCTCTACTGAAAGACATTGATAAAGTGCTTTCTTCTTGTTCTGTGTACAACAGTACTAAGCCTCATTTGCGAAAAGAGCCACTTCATCTAAGCCAAATTCCTGAACCACCTTGGTCAACAGTAGCAACTGATATATTTGAGTGGAACAATCAGCATTACTTAGTGTTGGTAACCTCTTATTCAAACTGGTTTGAGATCAATTTTCCACCTAACTTAACATCCAGTGCTGTTATTACTAAGATGAAACCTCATTTTTCAGTCCATGGTAGTCCACACAAAGTTATTTTTGACAATGGTTCTCAGTTTACCAGTCAATAGTTTCAGAGATTTATAAAAGAGTGGGACTTTATCCATGTTACTAGTAGTCCTGAATACCCACAGTCAAATGGCCTTGCTGAATGTGCAGTACAGAGTGCAAAGCAATTACTAGAGAGGTCAAAGCATGACAATACCGATATCTTCTTGAATTTACTCAATCTCAGAAATATACCCCGTGACAATCTACTTGGCTCGCCTGCTCACTGCTCAAAGACTTCTGTCTAGGCAAACCAGAACAACCTTGCCTATCCGTTCTAGTTTGTTGGTGTCTAATGCTAAAAACAACAGAGCAATCAAAGCCCAACTTTTTAAGAAGCGTTCTTCTCAGAAGTCCAGCTATGATAAAATGAGCAGATTTCTTTGTCCATTGAAAGAAGGAGTGACAGTGAGGATGCAAAAGGTGAAAGGCTTTGATGAAATTGGTCAAGTGAGAGGTATATGTACTGAGCCGAGATCCTACTTAGTGGAATCTGAGGGTATAGAGTACAGGAAAAAACTCAGATATCTTCTACCTGCATCAGAAATTATATTGCATCGTACCTGTGACGCAGCCTCTAGATCTCAGAGCAACCTTGACAATGTTCATACTGAAGAACATGTCTCAGTATCCATTCCTGTTCCTGGTGATGTCCCAGCTGTCCCCAAAGTTTAACATTTCTTGAAGACAGTCCCCGTTGCTAGATCCAATTATGACTTTTATGTTACACGATCAGGTCATATTTCCAGACCTATTGTAAATACACAACAACCTTGACATGATTGTTTTATATGCGTCTAATTTTGAATGATTGCATGTCAAATAATTAGTTTTGTATAATTGCATGTCAAAAGATCATTTCTGTAAATTGTATGTCATTGAATACTGTCATTTTGTATATGGACTATTTCTCAAAGAGGAAGGATGTAGATCAGAGTGTGTGTGTGTACCTTTAAGAAGCATATCCAGATGTAGCATGTGCATATAAATAGTGAGCACATGCAGGCAGTAGTGCCATTTTGAGAGAACAGCCAGAGTGTTAACACGTATGAGTGTAGTAATCAGTCTGTTTATAAGTTTAAGTTTAAATTACAAAGCCTCATTTCTGATGTATTTGTGTATAATAAAGCTGCTTGAACAGAACCCACGAATGTCTGTTTTATCCTGACCAGAGGAGTGACAGTGTGCCCTGGAACAGCAGTCTGTTACATAAACTTAATCATTTCACATGTGCATAAATGTACTAGTCTCACTCCATGCCTGTTACTGTACAATTATACAATGTTTTGTTGTCAGGGTAATGACTGTGCCACATGCAAGGTCTGAAGTGATTTATGAATAAAGGAGCATTACAGTGCATGCATGAGGAGCACTGCTGGTTTGCACTGCAGTATAATGAGGGGACCATGGATCATGTGTGATACGATTGTCAGCACCATGGATTTACCACTAGGAGGAGGAAAACAGTACTGTTGTGCTGCTATGTATTACAGTATATCACAAACATGGTGTCATCAGTATGTGTTGTAACATTTCACTCTGTAAATGTTATTTCATACAGACTTGCCAAAATGTGTTAGGCTGAGTAACATGTCAGCTTTGCATGCCAATAATAATGTGTTTTTATAATGTGTTGCAGTTAGTCCACACTTGATATCCAGTAGTTTGTCTGTCACAGAAATACTTATTCAGTAGGAATGGGCTTTGCAAATCATGCCCAAGGTCACCAGATATCATTTGCATAGCTATTTCCTACATCTACCATTACCGGTACACATTAGATTAATGAAATTTATTCTGCATTTGAAAAGGTTTAGTCCATACCTCTTAACCTCTTAGCACAAGAAATCTGAACAAAGCTAAATGCAGTGGAGGAATAAAGGCCCAAAATTAGGGACAAATTTTAAATACTGCTCTTATAAACTTAAAAAGTTGCTAAATTACAGGTTTTGCTTTAGTATGTATTTTCTGAAGGTTATGAATTCTAAAACTCAAATGTTTGTCATTATTTGTTGACTTCAGTCCTTAATGATTTGCCAGCAAACCACAAATTGTATGAAGAATAGGCCAAAAAGTAAGAGACAGAAATCTGGACACTGCAAAAATTTGGACAGTTGAGAGATATGGTTTAGTCAGTTGTGGGCCTCTAAGTAATGTTTATTATGTACCAGCCTTATGCAATTGCACACCAGGGTTGTGGCTACCATTCTTAGATTGTTCCTGTACAGCCATGCATTGATTTAGCTGAACATTTGACTCCCTCTATTTGCATTTGGTGCACAGCTGTTTTGAAATTCATGGCGAACAGATTAACTTGAGGCTGTTTGAATGCTAATAGCCATAATGTTGAAGAATGAGGAAAATAATTTAAGTAAAATAGGCAAGATGTGTCTATGATCAGTGCAGAAAGAATTTCTGCGTGGTTTCCTCGCTCTTACTTTGCTGAGGAATCTATATTAAAATAAATGGCGTACATTACAGCTTGAATGGCATTATAAATGTCATGAGAACCCAGTGAACTCCTTGGGAAATGCTATTTGTCACTTCCATTAAAAACTTTGCTGCGGTAGCGTTGTCGCCACACAGTAAGACGCTGTCCAGTTCAATTCTCAGCTAGATCGTCTTCTGTGTGGAGACATGTGTGAATGAGCGTACCTTCATTGAAGATTGTGCGTCAGGGCTGGTAACTCGGCATGTAAAAATCAACTACCAATCATTAGCGGACCGGAGTTCCGCTGTGGCGACCCCTAACTGGGAAAAGCCGAAAGAAACAACAACAACATTAAAAACTTTCCTAATGAGAAAATTAGAATTGCATTCTACTCCAAAATACAATCCTCAAGGAATTCAAAATTCTTCAGGACATAATGGTGTAAACAATATAAATGAACAGCAGTAGGTGAATAACAGAAATATATTGCAATGCTAAGCACCCTATTCTGATATTAATCCTACAGTGCATTAGCCCTAACAGTCACAGAGTTTGGCTGTACACAATTAAGATAAATTTATAAGCAATAAATGTGTTTTATTGAGAAAGTGATAAAGATTCACAGATTCTAACAAAATTAGTTGTTGCTTGTAAAGCAGTAGTAGAAGGTTGTTGCACTCAGACTAGTGCATCTAAGAACCCAAATAGATAACAGTGCTCTGTGTAAATGTTAGCTTCACAGAGCCAAGAGTGGTAACCTATCCATATATTTTTCAAAGAAATGTGGAAAACAACAAAGTACCCCGAAAAGATAATGTCTTACTACCCTCCTGGGGTAAATTTTAATTTATTAGAATTTAACACAAAGCAATGGGTATGAGTGCCCCACACTTTTGCTATCTCAAACAAAAGATCCAGCTCCTTTCCACTTTAGAGATAGTATCAGTCCTTGGCGGTATCCATGTGTAATAGTTTTATTCTCAGAGTTAGTTTTTTGTTAGGACCACAAGTAGTGTGACACAAACAACTTCATGGCAAGCAAAAATGTTGCAAATACAAAGTAAGAGAACATCTCGCTTCCCTCACACCACAAATCTGGAGGTGATCTGTTGCCCGCTACTAGTAGATACAAATTGATTAGCAAGTTTATTAGTATTCTTATCAATAATACTTCCCCTTACCCTTCCCATTAGCTACTCTCAGCTTCTCTTTTTCCCACACTTTCTCCTTCTTATATAGGCCTTCATTTCATTTAATATAGTCTACTTAACACCGAAAATGTGAGAAGAGAACTTGGGACACAGGTGGACAGTAGTCTCTCCTTTGATAATCACATCGCCACAGTGGTCAGGAAATCCTTCTACGTGGCTCACCTCATCACAAAAGGTTTCTCATCCAGAAAAAAAAGAGGTCATTGTTCCCCTCTACTCATCACTCATTAGACCCATTGTAGAGTGCAACACTTCTTTTGGTATGTACCTCACAAGACATCTACAACAACTGGAAAGGCCACAGAAACACTTCACAAAGAGGATTACTGGCCTCAAACAGATGCCCTACGCAGACCATCTCAAAAAACTCCAGCTTTACTCTGTCGCATATCGCCTACTCAGAGATGGTCTCTGCCTAACATATTAAGCTATGTCAAACCCAGAGCTGTTGGACATGCTCCACTTAAAGAAATCCCAATCCCTCCAGGCTACACACTCTAGGGACCTAAACCTTACCACAATAAACAGAACATGCTGGAGGGACAGATTCCTGTCCCAGAGACTTCCCATACTCTGGAACAGACTACCCATCTATGTCAAACAGAGCTCCTCATTAGCACTCTTAAATCTTGATGATTGTATGGAAGATAGGAAATTCACCCCGGGGATCACTTCTGTGGCTACTTCTGTGGCTCTGCTCGACAGGGGCACAGGAAAATAATTTTCTTGGGTGGCAAAAGCCAGGATACATTTTTGACTAGGCTTATATAGGCCCTAGGGCCAATAGCCTAGTACCCTCCTATGAACCTATGAACATAGCCCCACAGGATTGTCACTGTACTGACCATCTACCATTCATCTACATTATTTAAGGGATGTATGATGAGACAATGAATCTGCAATCATCAGGTCCAAATGCAACGAAAACACATCAGCATTACCTATCCAAATGTAAACATATATTTAAACTGGACAAAAAATAAAAGAACAATAAAAAATAGCATTTTTCCACAAGGGGAACTCCTTACTTAAACTGCCAACTTTACAGTTGCATAACAGTAGGGAAGAGGCAAGTGCCATGATCACTCCCTCTCTGCAGCAATCAGCTGCAGGAGCAATGAGACCATACAAAAAATCTAACCACATACATCAAATATACAACATACATACATCATAATCCTGACAGCAGTATACATTGTTACTGCCACTCAGTGTGTGTAGTCTGATGGTAACAGCTTCAAAGGGGCTATAAGTAATCCACATGTTGCCTTATATAGTACTTTCACTATCTAATTAATTAAAATCTGTCTCTTGCATTCCAAAACATCTATTCTTTAGGTAAATTACTGCATCACTCTTTAATAAAATAGAGACATAATTTTGGTTGCTACTGATACTATGAAATGTAGAATAGGGCTACATATATGGGTGCCTGAACTGCAAAGGAGATATGTACATCTATAAGCATGTACACACACACACACACACACACACACACACACACACACACACACACACACACACACTACAGAGAAGAGTGGTCAAATATATACCTGATGGCACATGCATGACACCCTCCCAGAAATACAGTGAAACAGAAGTAAACCACCTTAGCTACATGGAACACCAATGGCAATCACATAAAAATTGCATACTGACATAGTGTAGCACATATATAGTATACCCACCCCACAGATAAACACAAGACATTACTACAACCAGCCTCCAAATGATATAAAAGATGGTATTATTGTATTATGAAGTTAGACTAAACAGTGTTAAAATACTCCTCTCCATATGCGAGTAGTAATTTGACACAGGAGATATGATAGTGTCACAGGTAAGTGTTTAACTGTGAAACCTGAATGTATTATTACCCAAAGTGCTGACAGAAATATATGGCTACAGTATATCTCAACAGGGAATAAGGAGACTACTCTTAAAGGTTGCCTTATTTACCAAGAAGAGGTAATGGACACATGAAGTAAGCTCTGCTGCATGCAGAAATGGAACATAAATTGAAGAGGATGAGACATAATGATACAAGAAATAGGACGGAACATCTAGCAATGTACGACCATGCTCTAGACTCCACTTTACTAGTAGCAGTAAAAGCAGTGCAAAAGTCAAGAGACAGAGGAAGAACAACAGTTTACATTCCCTACAAAACTATACAGGCTATGATCTAAGAGTTCCTTCAGGACAGAGTGGACATGTTTCCTTCATTAAAGGCAATGGGATATATGGTCAACAGAGCAAGGCATGGAAAGGACCAGCACTATGCTGATTCACATGAGAGATTTCCACCCTGTCCATTCCACACTTACAGAAGACAATTTCCTCTGCTGGGTCAAGAACACTACTACAGGTGATGACATCATGATGTTGCTATTAATAAAAAATATTTGTAAAGATTTGCTTGTTTTCTCACTGATAATAATGGATAGGACTTTCCTCATACCCAGTAAGTTTCACAAGCAACTGTACTCCTATTCCTACAAACCTATGTACTAATGAATCATTCATAAGGCTGGTACAGGTTATAACATCTCATTTGAGTGTCTGTATCATGTTGCTGAAGGTGTGAATTTATGTTTGCAACCAGAGTATATTATTAGTATTTTGAAGTGGGCAGCTATTAACAGTGTGCATAATATATTTCCACATATATTTTCCCATGCTAAGCATGTGTAGTATATCTTCCAACTAGAAAGGATGATACAGCATTGTATATAACAGTGCCGCTGACAAACTATCATTGCATAGCACCTTCATTTGCACTGGACATCAAGGATCTCCTCAGCCTGCCACTATTTGATGACATTACTGGGGCCTTTGACACATTAACTGAAGGGGCACCACTACAGGCACTATCATTTTTTTTTTTTTTTTTTTTTTGCTAGAGCTACATCCATAAGAGATCTTTTAGAGAAGGTGACTATACAATAAGAAGTCTGTGATACCACAATATATCCATCATAACTCTGACAAATGCATAACCTAGTAATGTCTGGGCACTTTAAAATGTAAAATTCCATCAAATCATGAACCTACAAGACCATGTATATCACAAAAGTACTACTGACACTTCAAGAAGAACAAAACTATATGAATGACATTTGTACATGCATCAGGTGTGGAGACCCCCAAGTCATCCCTCTTCCAAAGAATTATGCAAGACAATAGGAGCATCTCATCTATATCATTCATAATCAGTGCCTACACACCCAAAAGATATGGAAGAACCATTGCACAGATGACGTTTCCAAGAATGTAATGCTGATACTTAATACCCTCTAGATAATCATATTGAAATGTGTATGAATAAAAACTCACCTATAATTTTTCATTGTTTTGTTCTGCAGTTAATATAACACCTAGCATGGGCAGTATATTCACAGTTTGTTGATGTGCATGGCACACATATGTGGCACATACTACATACATGTTGGGAGTATGATTACAATCATCAAGTACTAATAACACTATAACAAGTATCATTATTTGCATTTGTGAGTATCCATTGCATGTATATTGCCTTTACTAACTGTACAGTGCATGCTGAACAGGCTCACAAATAATGTTTCCTAGTATTAGTAAATAGCCTACCAGCTAAAATATTGTCTGCAAATCCACAGATCACTACATTTGCATTGTCCCTTATTTACATGTGCCTGAATGCAGCAGTTTAAATATTTGTTGTGCTTGCATAAAAACTGTCTACATCAATAAGTGGCAGTACACTGTGGTGGGCTCATCTGTTTATAGTACTGGAACTGCACATTTGGTTTGTGGAAAGAAGGTAATTCTGAATGATTCTCATGATGCTGACAATGGGTGGTCCAAGGACTGCCTCAATGGGCACAGTGGTGCAGCAGTAGCATTGTCACCTTACAACAAGAGGTTCTCCTGTTCGATTCTCAGCTGGGGTGCCTTCTGTGTGGAGTCTGCATGTCCTTCCTGTGCTCATGCGGGTTTCCTCTGGGTGCTCCGGTTTCCTCCCACAATTCAAAGACATGCATCTAGAGCATTTCTCCCTGGGCCTCAGCTGAAAATTGATTATGTTCCAAGTTGGACTTTCCTAGTTAACAAATGTTAAATACATAAGTGGGTGTACCTATAGCACTTCTGGTCATGGATGTATTATATGCTGATTTAATACTATACAGTATTATGCACTGACAGCTGTAAAGAGTAGTACAATAACTGTAAGACTGCACAAAGACCATGAATGTCCATATGATATATGACTCACTGAAGTGAATCTTCTGTCATGCCTATAGACCATTACAGTGCGACATATATGCATATGGAATGTTGATCATACATATACTTGGTACATTGCATATATTGTTTTATATCTATACAAATAAATGTAGCCTCTTCCTTAAAATATAGCCTCTCCTGTTCAAGCCTCACTGACAATTCTTTTAGTTGGGGTTCTTTAACATTTTCTTTGAATTTCTCATCCCCTAAGGTTAAATTCTTCCCTTAAAAATGTATCATTATGGCTGTCTTCATATGTATAGACCTTCACTAACATGCAGTCATACAGTTCAGTATATCACATTTATTCCTTTGCAATTCTAGACACTAACAATTTGAATCTGTTACCATTCACCCATCTTGTGTTCCTAATTTAATTCTTTCCATCACTATTGTTCTCCTTTTCACGTATCACACAATTTTAGCTCATGTTTTCAAATGGTTCTCACCACTGCATAACCATTTTCTTTGTCAAGCTCAGTCTCACTTTGGTCTTTAGAGCCTGTCCATCATTAGTAAACAGAGCCAAAATATTCTCTTTTCTGGTCAGAGTCTCTGTTCAAGCCATACTTTCAAAACTACCTTGACAATTATTTTTCCTCCTAATCCTACATGTAGACCCATTGGTACAGGTCTTTATTATAGTTGCTCTAAGACTTGACAGTTCCTTTAGTATGATCTGAAGTCTTCTTTCCTGTTACAGGTATCAGGTGACCTGTACAATGTAATTATTTTCCACTAGGCTGCTACCACACCTTCTAAACTTCATGGCACTACCTCTGTATTTCCTCCTATGCCATCTCCCACTGCCTCCTGAGTACTTTTAATTATTTCTGTAATGCACACTACAATCCTAGCATCTCCTTGATCCGTTCTGTTCCTGCAGCATACATTGAAACCTGACAGGACCATATTCCATTGTTTATCTATCATCCAGTTTCCTATTATGCTTGTAATGTCTATTCTTTCATGGTCATAAATAGCATACAGTTCACTTATTTTGTTAACAAAACATACACTGTGTAACATTAAGTTTCACTCCTCTATTACTTTATTTCCCCAATAATATGCATATATTCTGTATCAGTATTTGTTACTGTTTTAATTACATTTCTGCTTATAATTAAAAAAAATCCTTCATCTCCTCCTCCATTTGTAACTGAATACCTTTTGAGTACTACTCCCCCATTTAAGTTTAGATTCTTATATTTCAGTTTATAGTTTTCTAGATTTTGCTTTCAACATTTCTTGTACCATCTCTTTTTCCAACTTGGACATTTTTATTTATCAGCCAGACAGGACCCAGTGAGCACAGGTTCACGCTATTCGGAGATGGTCCAGAAGAAATGGTCTGGGTTAATTATTTATAGGTTCAAAGGTAAGTACTAGATTAGCTGCCCTTGTGGGCCATTTTAAGCCTAGCCAAGTTCCATTCTGGTGCTGAAATTAACCTATCCTGTTTTGTCTTAGGTTGGCCTTACGCATCCATGGTCGATAATTATATATTACCACAAGTGAGATTAACTGGGATCATACCATATATAATTTGAGGAGACTCATGTGGAATAAAGTATTTAGGAACTGCCCCTGTCCATTAATAGTGCAGATGGCAGTCTGAGATAAATTTTCTATTACCCATTCAAAGATCCAAGTTGCACTTGATTATGGATGTGGATGAGCTTTGTTTTGCAAAGATGGGGATTATTTCCAGAACAGTGGTATCCACTGCAAGATACACTTATCCCTCCAAACTATTCTGTTTATGTTGCATAAGATATTTTGATCCCTGGCCTGAGTATTTCTGATGCCACTTGACTTGCTGATGTGCAGTAAGTACATCAATAGTGGGTCGGGGGATGCCTTGTATGCTAGACACAGGTTCTCTCTTAGCAGTCTGTAGGATAGAGAGTATACTGAAAAGACTTTGACTCAGTTCACCTAAGACACTTTATTTAGGCCTTGTATCCTTTTAGTAAGGTACCTTTCTGGCCATTGTAGCTGCTGCATGTGTCTAGACAGATAAATACCAAAGGGGCATTATACTCAATGACTGGCCTAGTGAGGGCTGAGTAAAGTGGGACAATACTGTCTGTTTATGATAGTGGGCATATGTTGGTCAAACGTTATGGCATTGTTCACATAACTTCCCAAATTCTGAACTGAGTAGGGGAATATTGTCAATGTGGTAGTTCCTTGGGGTAGACAATTTCCTAAAGAATACAATTAGGCATTTTTGTCATTTAGTTTCACACCATGATTATGGTACCATTTATCTGTTTGACAAACATTCCTTCAGGATGGCTAAGACATTTGGGGTGACTGCTCCTAGCTTGCAGTGATCTGCAAACTTAGGCAGAGCCCTTTGGTGTTGGCTTTAATTTCAGAGAAGTAGCTGCCAAACAGGAGAGGTCCTAGCACTGAACCCTGGGTGATTTTATTGTTCACTGGTCTCTTTGTTGAGGTAGCTTCCCCTATTTTGATCTTCCGCTTCCTAACTATGAGCCAGCTGGCAATCCAGTTGGTAATAGAGGGGTTTACCCAATTTATTTAGTTTTTCTACTATGCCTGAGTGGTCAGGTTGAGGTATGAGATGTGTACCATTTTACTTTATCCACTGCTTTGTTGACCTTTTCACAAAAGTCAACAAGGGTGAGAAAGCATGAACTGTCCTTGACAGATCCAACTTATTGTTTTTATGGCTATTAAGATATTCATCCATCACACTGATGACAATATTGTTTCATGGTTATTTGTAGAATTAGTATGAACAAGACTTTTGGAATTTCCACAATTAGTTTCATCTTGCTTAGCTGAGATATGAATAACTGACACTAACATATCTAATACTAACTTTAAACACACACCAAAGGATTGATGCAAGCACATTGCCATATAATGTAAAACAATAATTTTTGCATGGGGTCTTGCAATCCCTGTGCCCCATGATCTTTGTATATGCTAACTTCAAAGTTGCCAAACTCAGATGTATACTAAATCATCCACAAAGACCAGTTTTTGACCACCTATTCCTTTTTATGTGACTCCTGCAAAACAAAATCAAACCACAGCATCTGCAACAAACCCAAGTTTTAATGTATTAAAATGATGAGACCATAAGCATGTGACCTTCCTTTTGTGGTATTTTGTGACAGGATAACAAGGTAAAAACTCAACAATAGTGTTCATTTTGATCTCTGTATGTGACTAATCCCTTGTAGTGAAAGTTAATTTCACAAACACGTGCACATTCCCTAACTACATACTTCCTGTACTTTGTTATTCATGCTGATTTATGTGCAACTATTAAGTTTAAATATTGTGAGCCAGAATTAAACCTTTTCAGATACTACCACGTTAATATTCCTGATAGAAGTCATGACAAGGCAATTTTTATTTCTGCCACTACATTTCAGTGGTTTTAACTTATGAAGGGTTGCTTAATTATAATCAAACAAGAAACAGAAACTTGCCTGAGTGCTTTATATTTCAGTTTAACATACATACATAATAATCCATGTGCCACCCACAGCTTAGTTCACTACCATTTTGTAATTAGTGTACAGTTTTCTTTAACATCTGATCCACTTTGCTCTTAAGATGTGTAGTGTGATAATAAGCTTGTGGTGTGGCATAATATTAATCACATCATGTGAAAGGGGAAAGGATAACAACTAGTTTCTATAAGGAAATAGATGACGTCAAGATAAAAATAATCATCTGTTAGCTGGCTTTTATGGTTTATAACTATCTCTAGAAATGAACATTTATTTCTTAGAATATTCAAAAAGCTAGGTGTATGTTTCAGCTCTTGCTAGCAGGTATTATTTGGTAATGTTGAATATCAAGTGTCTGAGATGTGTACAGCCTGTGCAAATTGTTCTCAGCTCTAGTTTAAAGAGTTCCACTGAGGCAATTTGAAATACAAATAAAAAGCAATGAAGCTGAAAGCAGGAACTCTGCCTTCAAGATTGTCTAGTTTCCAGAAACTTACACATTTAGCAGGAGCTCATCATGACGTGATAAAGACATAGAGGTGAGGCTGGGATGAAAACCACTCCAATCTGACGAAGAGCTGACAGTGTATACTGCTTACCTTGACCTTATTAAAGTATTCAGCAGTGTCCCACATAAGGAAATAGCAGGGGTGAAGGGGGGAATGGAAACTCAAACTTATGGTCTCAACCATAGGAATTTTTGAGTTTCTGAAAACTCAATAATGTGGCATAAACCATTGCGAACACGTGTTTTATATGGTAGGATTCATCTCCCACACCCCATAACCTATATATACTAACTCCATGGTTACAAAACCACAGTCATAAGAGAAGCACCATTAAAACACACACATTTGATGTCATCCTCTTCCTACACTTGATAAAGAATGCACTTAATATGCTGTAATTTCAAAAATATATATATAATTTTGTAAAATAGTATGGAGGTTTTTGTCCTGTGATGAGTCAAAATGTTGGAAAACTGAAATGAAGTAATATAAGTAACAAGTGTTGTGGACAGACCATTGCTATAAATAGGACTGCTCTCCAAAATAGACAGGTACATTTTTTGTATAAGCTAAGAAGCTTTCCACATGAATTACTTTTAATGAAGGATTGTTATACTAAAATGAAGTATAACGTAGGGATATAGCCTTGATAGTCAATGAAGTTGGTCTCTTGATAAAGGAATAGTTGGGTACATGGAACAGCTCTGTAGAGTGTGCTGTTGCAAAAAAGACATTCCAGAAATCTTGAAGCCTGGACATTTTGCACAAGGAATACAGAAAGAAGGAAGCTGGCTGAAACCATCTTTGGACTTTGCTGAACTTTGTGTAAGAGAATATTTTTTTCATTTGATAGGGATAGCAGAAAAGGTCCTGTAGATATTTCCTTTTGCTTCACCTGAATACAAAAAGAGTCTCCATCAGTATTTTTGTTACTGTTTAATAAAACTCCATTATTTCATGCACTTGTTTCTACTGAATTACTATATACCATAGTGGTGGGTGCAGCAGGTACATTTGAGACAATCTTTTCCATGGCAAAAGGGATCCCGAGTTATATATTTTGCTGCAAGAAAGACTATTAGATGAGCAATTTTCCCCATACAGAGAAAACAGCAGTCCTGTGGTATGACTGGGAGTTTCATGGAGTACATTTGTGGTTATGTCTGTGCTAAGATGTTGACCATAGAGGAACTACTTCAGAATACTGCTGCTACAGTTGAAGGGATATAGAGATTACTAACTCCATGGCAATACCAAGGCAGTTCCACTTATTAAGCAACTAACCAGAGAGGAAGACCTTTCCGTGTACCTCTTGGCCTTCAAATGTTATGCACACCAGGAAGAATGGGACTGGAGTGATTGGGCCTGAATCCTCTTGGCCCAGTTATCTGACAAACCTTTAAAAGCCATGAAGGACATGGAAGGGATCAGGGCTATGCTAAGGTTCAAAAAACACTGTTAGCTTGGCCTAGTATTACCTCTGAGACACAGGCTCAAGATTTTATAGCTGGATCTTTTCTCCTAATGAAATGCCAAGATCTTAGTTATGTGATTTAAGGTAAACGTACTAAAAGTACAACATTAAATATTAGTCAGCAATATCTACCTAATGCTTTTATTTTTAATAAACTACTAATTGATAAATTATCATTAAGACCTGGGATACTTGCAGCATTAAGACATAGCTGCCAATTGTGTATTGCCTTTTTGTTGCAGACATAGCTAAAGAATGCCTTGTGGTTGTCCTTTGCCTGGTAGGCCAAATTTACCTCAAATTTAGATTTGGTAGACTTTTTTCAATTTTTTTTATTTTTCTTCTTCTGTTGTTATTGTTTGCATATTTCAGTTCTAGTAATTTTACAAGCCACAATTCAGTTGCATAGTAGAAGAAATACAGTAATTAGGTACATCTTGTTGCAAGAGAATTTTCAGTGTTACAACAAAATACACAATATAGATAACATTCTATATAAAATATATACAACAAATGATGCAAAAAACAACTTCTAAATTCCCATGATAATGTGGATTTTTGATATTTCATCTTCTCTAGTCTGACTGTCAATGACCACCATAATTTAGAAGTACATTTACAGCTCCAGAAGTGGAATATGTTAGCAATTTTTGAGTAGCACCATGGACAGTTTGATGAAACTTCTGAGTTGAAATTGTTGAGCATTTTTGGGGAAAAGTAAGCATTGTTGGTAATCATTAATTGTGTATACATGAGTTTAAAAGGAAATAATTTTAACATTGTTTTGACAGATTTAAATTTTTGCTTTTCAGTTATTTCTTTGAGCTTTTCAACCCAGTATTTTGAATAATAAAAATATGGTTAATATCTAAGGGATACTATAAGCCTACATGCATTTAATAGCATTTTTTCCTTAAGGTTAGTAAGTTTCATAATACATTGCACATATTTATGTTTTTATCATTTACTTCAAAATCTCCTATTATTGAAGTGCACAGTTCTCTAATTTCCCTTAGCATTATAATGTATCCTTTTGGAATGTTAAGAATATTCCTTGTGCCCTCTAAAATTTTTTTCCTTTGTCTGTAAATATCCAAGACACTGCATTTTTAATGAGTGGATAGTTGTCCAAGTTTATTATCTAGTTATTTAATCTGTGGTTTGGATTCAGATGTATTGGTTGTAACAGGATATAAGTATTTGTTTAGTTTAACACATCCATCATTTTCTGAAAACTAATTATTCCATGTTTTAATGAGATATGAAATCTGCTATCCTTTAGATTTTTCTGATTTATAAATGGAAGAGCTTTGGGATTAATTTTACTGTTTTTCACATAGTCATACCATAATTTAATCCATAGTGGATACCATTCTTTATTCTTGGGATTATATTAAGCAACTTGAATGATCCTGTTTAAACATTTTATATTAAAATATAAGTTAAAGTCAGGTAGTCTCAGTCTTCCCTTTTTAATTTTGATAAACAGTCAGTTATTTCATGTTTGAAGGGAGATATTTACAAAAGACGGGTGTTGCAATGGGCTCTCCATGTGGGACTCGCTTTACTAACCTTGTGATGGCCCATTGGGAGCAACACTTCATCTTCAACAACAACGAGTTTAGCACTAATATCTATTACTACAATAGATATTTGGACGATGTGTTCATTATGTTTGCTGGCACTATCAAAGACATTCCCAAGTTTGATTTGAATGCCCCTACAAATTTTTATCCTTTACATATAGTTCAAGTACAGAGAACCTAGCGTATCTGGATGTAGACTTAAAGATAGAGGGAGGCAAGTGTTCAAAGCTAAGATTTACAGAAAATCCACTTACTCCAATTCCTTTCTTCATTACACCAGTAGTCACCCTTATCAACAAAGGAAATCTGTTAAGGGCCAGTTGGTGAGGGCAGCCTGCATGGTTTCTGATGACAATGAATTTTTTGTGGAATGTCAAACCTTGAGGGGAATGTTTCTGAAACGGGGGTACCCTAGACAACTTTTAGAAGAGATGATATTTGAGGTCCAACACAAGAGAAACAATGGAGTATTTAATCTAACACTTTCAACTAGGCTTGTAGCCCTCAACACTGTGACATCTTTAGTTGAGCAGAGCCAGTCATATAAAGCAAACCCAACCAAGGTGTCTTTTATCACATCATTCAGTATCAATGCTAAGTTAATATGGCAAATTTTGTTTAAAAATTGGACTCTACTTAGTTCAGATACAGATCTGACTTCTATTCTTGAATCCAAACCTAGAATTGTCTATAGAAGATGGCAGAACCTTAAAAGTTTGTTGGAGAGGGGTAAGATCTCAGTTGCGATAGCTCCAGGCATGTATAAATGTGAGAGCTTCTCCCAATGTAGATTTATGGAGGTGGGTAATGCCTTCTCCATTAGAGGGAGAAAATATTACATAAATAAAAGATTTAATTGCGCCACCAAGGGAGTGGTCTATTTAGCAACCTGCAACCTCTGCCCTCATTTCTACATCAGTAAAACTGATCATAGATTCAAGGACAGGGTCTATGAATACATTTACAGCATCAGGAAGTTAAAATCAGAGAATGCACTGGCTAAGCATGTGCACGAACACCCCCAGCACACTTTCAAGTTTAGGGTGATTGATCAAATTAAACAAGATCCCGGGGGGAACCGCTCATCCTTAAACTAGAACTGTGTGAATTATTATGGCAAATAAAATTGAATGCCTACAATGCTCTAGGACTAAATGATTTATGTTCATTGTCTTGTGTTTTAAAAATGAAGAGTCTGCAGAGGTAACTGATCATTTCTTCTGTACATTTGTTTGTTTACATCACTGGACCTTACTAGAATTACTTTTTTATACTCTTTGTATTTTTTGTATTATATTAGTTAACTGATGGGCTGGGTAATAGTTGATTCTACTAGTGGGTATTTCTTTTGAATGAATTGTTTCTTTTAAATGAATTGCTCATTTTGCACTTCAAGTAATTTTTTAGCACAGTTTTTAAACAAAGTTTTTAAACAAAGTTTTTTATAATATTTTTTAAATCAGGTCATCCTCAATGTGCATGTTCATTCTTGGTCACATTTATTCATGCTTATTCATTTAGCATTTGCATTTATATTGAAATGTTTTTAAATATCTGTAATTTGCTTTTAGAAGCTAATTGATGTTCGGCATGTGACACTTTAAATAGCTGCATTTTGCATTAGTTCTGTTTGGTTGATGAAGTCTTGATCACAGAAGCAAGAGGAAAGCACTTACACTACTTGTTTTTATGAATTAAAACTTGTCTGTGGATTATATTTTGTTCCTTGGATTTGTCTTGCCACCTGTGGTCATTTTTCAGCATTAATTTTTTGCAAGTTTGTTAGTGAAGTGCACAGTTCTCTAATTTGCCTTAGCATTATAATGTATCCTTTGGAAGGTTAAGGATATTCCTTGTGTCCTCTAAAGATTTATTCTTTTGTCTGTAAATATCCCAGACACTGCATTTTTTAGTGTGAATAGTTGTCCAAGTTAATTATCTAGTTATTTAATCTGAGGTTTGGATTCAGATGTATTGGTTGCAACATGATATAAGTATTTGTTTAACGCTTCCATCATTTTTTGAAAACTAATTATTCCATGTTTTAATAAGATATGAAATCTGCTATCCTTTAGATTTCCCTGATTTATAAATGGAAGAGCTTTGGGATTGATTTTACTGTTTTTCATAGTCATACCATCATTTAATCCATAGTGGATGCCATTCTTTATTCTTGGGATTATATTCAGCAACTTGAATGATCCTGTTTGAACATTTTATACTAAAATATAAGTTAGTCAGGTAGTCCCAGTCTTCCATTTTCCTTAGGATGCATTAACTTCTGATAGCTGATTCTGACAGACTTAGGGTACCAGATAAACTTAGCTAGAGCTGCATTTAGTTTTCTGAAGTTTTTATGAATTATTACATTTGGTGCATTGAGTTGAAATAATAACCCTGGGAGAATATTCATTTTTATAACTGCTAGTTTCAAAAGAAAGGATAGCTTCATGTTTTCCCATCTCTGGACATCTTATTCAATGAATGCCCATATCTTTAGTAAATTATTCTGCATGAATAGTTTTGGGTTATGTTCAATGGATATCCCTAAATATTGTAGAGACTATTTTGATTTTATTTCTAAAACAGGAAAACATGAATCAGTATGGCCTAATGGACTGAGTCATGGCTTAGGGATAAGTCATGCAGACTAGAGAGAAAATTAGCAATTTTGTGGGATTCATTTCGTAATTTGAAACTTTTGAGAAGCTGTTAACTGAATGTAGAATTTTGCTCAAGTCAATGTTAGGGAGTATGAAATATAAGTTTAAATCAGCAAAGGATGTTACTGCAATTTTATTATTAAAAATTTCTGGAATATGATAGTACTTTCTTTGGATTATGAGTAAAAGTAGAGGTTCTATATATAAACTAAAGAGGTACAGAGATAACAGACATTGTCTGGTCCCATTTAGAATTTTTATTGGATTTGAATATTTGTTTTATAGTTTACTATAAAAATGTTGAAATTCATATGGTTGATGATCATAATGTCGAAATCATTACATCGAGCATTCAAAATATTGAAAAAATGTCAAAGTTTAAATGGTCGACAAACACCTGCAAACACTAGTGTTTTTTAGGGAGGGCTGCACCCCCCCTGCACCCTCCACACCCCCTGTTACTTATATATTACAACTTTGAGATCGCACAACAGTGCTGACAAAGGTAAATCTTTGCCTGTTGTCAACATAATGTCAACAGGTAATTTGCATGCACTTTTTTGCATGCACTTTCTGTTGACCAAATGAACTACTTAATATTCTTGTGTCGACCATATGTGTCAAATGAACATTAGACCATATGAATTTCAATATTTTGATAGTAAACCTTGTTTTATTAATGTATAGAGTTGTGTAAGTGCTATCATATATAATTTTTATTATATTTGTAAATTCTTCTGGTATAACAAAATAGGGCAGTATAGAAAATAAAACGTTTAGGTTTACTTTATCAAAGGCTTTACATTCATCTAAAGCAAGGGCATAGATAGAGTTTGTATTTTATTTAGATAGCATGATCATTGTTATCTAAGGTTAGTGTGATCACATGTCTGCCTACCATTCATGAATCGAGACTGTCCACGTGATATTACATTTGGTAATGCTTTTTTCAGTCTGTTTACAAACAATGCAGCTAGAATTTTGATGTCTAGAGAATTTGGTCTGTAGTTTCCTGGGTTTTTGATATCAAATTTTCCTTTAGGTATAAAGATTGTCTTTGAGCTATTTAAATATAGATCTGCAATGCCATATTCTTATATAGCTATAGATTTTCATTAACAGTTTTGCTATTTATTGTCTAAAGGACTTACAAAATTCAGCAGTATAGCCATCAGGTCCAGGAGCTTTACTATTTTTCAGACTATTTATAACCGAAAGGATTCCTTTGAGTGAAAGGAGCCTTAAGCAGATCCTTCTGTGTTTGATTTATCTTTGGGAAGTTTAGATTCTTTAGGAAAGTATCTCTCTCTAATTCCATAGTTTTTAGCTTTTGTGGGCCATATAGTATTGTATATAAATCTTTAAAAGTTTTAATAATTTCTTAATTAGTATTATATGTGTTCCTTTGGTATTTGATTTATGTTATTGTAGGGGCATTGTTATGAACATTTCTTATCCTCACTAGTAATCTTGAGGGAGTTTGTGTTCATTCATAGGTTCATACTAGGCTATCTGCCCTAGGGCATTTATAAGCCTAGCCAGAGTGTGTTTGGCTTTTGCCACCCATTTTAAATTAATTTTGCTATGCCCTTTTTCGAGGTTAGTATACTGTGCTTCTGTCCAACAGTGACACAGAAGTGATACTCTGGATAAACCTACGATCTCCCATCCACTCATCAAGATTCCTCTTGGAGAGTCAATGAGGGACTCTGCCTAACCTGGACTGGGATTTTATTCCAGAGTGAAGGGAGCCTCTGGGTTATGAATCTGTCCCTCCAGCATGTCCTATTTATTTCAGTGCTGTGGTTCAAGTCTCGAGCATGTGGCTTGATGGGATTTGGATTTTCTGAGGTGCAGCATGTCCATTAATTCTGGGTTGGACATGGCTTTATACGTCAGGCACAGATCGCCTCTGAGCAGGTAGTATGCCACTGAGTAGAGCTGGAGTTTCTTTAACTGGGCAGCATATGGCATCTGTTTGAGCCCTTTGATCCTCTTGGTGAGGTACTTTTGGGGTCTTTCCAGTTGCTGCAGGTATCTGGTAAGGTACATCCCAAAAGGGGCATTGTACTCAATTATGGGCCTGATGAGGGATGAGTAAAGAGGCACGATGACCTCCCCTGATCTAGGTGTGAATCCCTTCATGATTAGGTGGGCTGTATAAAATGTTTTTCTAACCACTTTGGCCACATGGTTGTCAAATGAGAGATTGCTATCAACTTGGGTCCCCAGGTCCCTAATTATTTCTTCTGTACTTAATGGATTACCACCTATGTGGTAATTTGTGGGCACTTTGCCATAGAGGATGACTATAAACTTTTTGGCGTTTAGCTTGAGGCCATGGCTCTGGCACCAGTTGTCTGTTTCTATGAGGCCCTTTTGGACGATGCTTGTGTCGGCTGGAGAGTCGATTATGGCGCCCAGTTTGCAGTCATCTGTGAACTTGGTCAGCCACAGACCTTCCTTGTTGGCCTGTACCTCCGAGAAATATATACCGAACAAGAGAGGTTCCAGGACTGAGCCTTGTGGGACGCCACTTGTAACTGGTTTGGAATCTGACATGGCTCCAGCAATTCTAATCATGTAGGTTCTGTCCTTGAGCCAGTTTGCAACCCATCTAGCAACATAGGGGTTTATATTTAAGCTGGTGAGCTTATCTATAATGCCCGAGTGGGGTATTGTATCGAAGGCTTTTGCGAGGTCCAGGTAGGCTGTGTGGACCACCTTCCCCTCGTCAATGGCCTTGGTGACTGTTTCAAGGAAATCAACCAGGTTTA
Source organism: Protopterus annectens (assembly GCF_019279795.1). NCBI lineage: Eukaryota > Metazoa > Chordata > Ceratodontiformes > Protopteridae > Protopterus > Protopterus annectens. The sequence continues at coordinate 1,611,054,549 of NC_056733.1, read as the reverse complement.
AGAGGCAGGATCTGCCCTTAAAGCCAAACTGGGTAGGATCCAGTGTCTGTAGCTCCCCAATATCTTTATTTATGAGCTCCATGATGATCCTTTCCATAGCTTTGCAGACCAAGCTAGTCAGGCTTATGGGGCGATAGTTTCCAGTATCTGTTGAGGCACCACCTTTGTGGAGAGGGACCACTGTTGCTGTACGCCACTCTTTGGGTACATATCCTGTAGTAAGGCTGAGATTGAACAATAGTTTTATGTTTGGGTTTAGCTCTTCTTGGAGTTCATGTAGGACACAGCCTGGGACACCATCTGGTCCTATTGATGCTGTGTTTTTTGCTTTGGAGAGGGCGGCTCTTACCTGAGCATCTGAGATGTCAGGGGGGCAGCACTCTGCTGGGATAGATATTTGCCCTTTTGGTGGGGGGGGGGGAGTTTGCACTGAACCTGTCAGCTAGGATGTTGGCAATGTCTGTGGGTTCGGTGTATTTGTCATTTTGGACTAATTCTGAGCATATCTGGGAATTCCCACCCAGGTTCCTAACATAACTAAAGAAAGCCTTGTGATTATCCTTAGTGTCCTGTGCAATTTTTTTCTCGAAGCTGGCCACGATTTTATGAGTGCCCGTAGTTTTTTGCTAATACTGATCAGAGATGCCTTCCCTTTTTGGGATTTTGCTCTATCATCTAGTAGCTTCCTCCTTCTATTGTATAGTTTGTTTATGGCTGGGGTCCACCAGTCAGGACGTCTGCCTTTGGAGGATTGGGTCTTGGTTTTATTTGGGATTGCATGATCCATGCATTCCTGAAGGTGTTCATAGAATCCATTTATAAAGGATTCTGTGGTCTGGGCCGTATTTTCCACAGGCCCGGGGGCTTTGAAGGATTTCACCTCTGTTTTGAGGAGTGTGAAATTTGCTTTAAAGAAGTTTTTCACTGTGTTTTTTTGGGCAGGGGGTGGGGTTGGGATGTGAATATTCAGTGAGATTAGTTTATGGTCTGATCTTACCAGTGAGGGATACACTTCTGGTCTGGAGCATAGGTCCCCATGTTGGTGATGATCAGGTCCAGTATGTTTTCCCCTCTTGTGGGAGTGGTAACAAGTTGTTCCATAGCATTTGAGTTTATAAATTCTAGGAACCTTTGGGCTAGGGTTTTGGAGCTAGAGTAATGCTCCCAATCTATGTTTGGGTAGTTGAAGTTGCCCAATATAATGGTGTTTGGAGAGACCTTCATATTTTCCAGTGTTCTCAGGAAGGCCGAGTGTGGTACCTGGGTTTGGGAGGGTGGTCTGTAGCAGGCTATAAACTGGAAGGCAGTTTTACCCACTGTTAGTTGCACATGGATAGTCTCTGATGCTTCATACTGTGCCACCAACCTGGAGGTGTGGGTATCTTTGACGAATATTGATACTCCCCCTCCTTTGGTTCGGTCCAAGTTTTGGGGCCGAAAAGCATGGTATGAGGTATAACCTGGTAGTGCTGGGGTGCTCTCGGGTGTCTTGAACCAGGTTTCTGTTACTGCACAGATATCAATGTTCTCCATGCCAAGGAGAGTTTCGAGTGTGTGCATCTTGAGGTTTAGACTTCTGGCATTGAGTAGCATTACTCTTAGTTTCTTATCCCTTGTGATACCTATGGAGGTGGGTTTGTCTTTTGAACCTTGCCTAAAAAATGCACTATAGGGGTAGCAAGAGCCTTTGCCAATATCTGAAAGCCCAGGGGTGACAGGTGCAAGCTGTCCCTAGCGAAGCATCGTGGCTTGTCGAGCATGTCATCCCAGGCTGACAGTCATTGGATCCCCTTTGAATGACACCAATACTTAAGCCAATTGTTGAAATTTATCATCTTGCCTTCATATTCTGGCATCATTCTTGGTGAGGGTAAGATGCTACTCAAGGTCAGGGTCATACCGGCCTGGGCTACATGCTCAGAAAGCTCCTCTGACTCTTTTCATGTAGTCCAGGGAGGTACGTCTCAGGTCATTCACACTAGCATGGACAATGACTGAGTCATACTTCTACTTGCCTTGGAGTGACCTGAGTGCTTGTGTTATGTGGTGGATCCTAGCACCCGACAGGCAGCTCACAGTGACCTTCTCCTTGTTCAGCTTGGTGAGCGGGATGTCAGTTCGCCTGACGATAGTCACCTATTACAAGTGTATCAGGTGTGTTGTTTAGCCTTAAGGGCTGTGACTGTTCGGCACACTGGCTTTGTGAGCTATGTGTTGCACGTGTTTTGTTTTGGGGTAGCGGTTGCTTGGGTGTCTGCTTTGGAGGTCTCTGCTGCTTAGGCAGATTTTTATTTAGAGCCTCCAAGTATGTTTGTGTGTTTATGTGTTTGGTTTGCTGTCATGGTAGGTCTATGCGAGACTGGAATTGTAGTGAGTGTGGTTTCCTTCTCCTCCTGACTGGTTATGCCAGTACTGAGTTGAGAGCTTAGCCTCCAGTTTGGCTATATGGTTGCATCTCTCACATGTGTTGGAATTTGTTGGGAGGAGGAGAGGGTTGTCTGTGTACATGAGGCAGTTGTAACATTGCCTCAAGATTCCCAGATTCACCAGCTGGACTGGAGAGGAGATTGACAACTGACCTTTGGACATGCTAGAATAGTATTGGGAATTCCTTTATAATTGAAAAAAAGGACCAATGGGGAACAAGGGACTCAAGGGGAGTTTGTGAGGGTGTAGTGCTTTTAATTTTTTAGTGCTGACTTATATAATTGCTTTAGTGAGCAAGTGCCAGGTAACTTAAATGCAATGTGTTATAGGTAACTTAAATGCAAAAATGACAAACAGTAACTTTCTTTCAAGTGAAACAAGGACATAAGTACAGTAAGCAATGCAGATATCACTAGGGATCCACAGAAGCACTGAAAAGCCACGTTTTAGGTGGAATTAGCGTTTCAGGGAAATAAGCAAACAAGCATACAAACAAAGCTAGATTCAGCAGGCCTGGATCTAGTCTATGCTACAGCAAACAAGGTGTACCAACTTCAGTAAGAAACAGTTCAAATATGCAGGCACTTAAGCCTTTAACCAGAAATTCCCAGCTCAGAAGGGCAGAGTCCAGCCTCTCCTCCCACAAGAGTGCAGACCACGAACCTTCTTAATGTAAAACTGGCCTGAAGCCCAAGTGCTTAAACCAGAACTAATACACTTTTAGAATAACAGACACTGAGCCCTCAATCAGCAGTTCTCAACATAGAAGGATGTAAGCTACCTGTCCTGCCACCACAGTGCAGGCCACAAACCTTCCTAATGTAAAACAACTGGTCTGAAGCCCAAGTGCTTAATCCAAAAGACTTGGAATGATAGCTACACTTTAATCAAGTTACTACCAAGCAGTAATAAATACAATTGAATACTTTAAAGAATGCCTGGATTAGTGCTCAAGTTATCCAAACAAAGCTAGATTTAGCAGGCCTGGGTCTAGTCTATGCTACAGCAAACAAGGTGTACCAATTTCAGTAAGAAGCAGTTCAAATATGCAGACACTATAAGCCTTTAACCAGAAATTCCCAGCTCAGAAGGAGTCCAGCCTCTCCTCCCAAAAGAGTGCAGACCACGAACCCTCTTAATGTAAAATAACTGGCCTGAAGCCCAAGTGCTTAAACCAGAATTAATACACTTTTAGAATAAGACACTGAGCCCTCAATCAGCAGTTCCCAATTCCCATTCTGACTACCTTCCTAAGGTTTTCATTTCTGTAAGAGAATTTTCTGTATGCATTATATATAATTCTTTTTGTAAGTGATTTGTCTGTTCTTCCAGTACTGAGTTCGAGAATTTTTGGATTGATTCTCCCATTTTGATTATTTTTTCTTTTAATTTTGTCTCTTTATTTTTATATACTTTTTATAGTATGACACTTTTTTTAATCAAAATTCTCCTAATCCTTGTTTTACTTGTTGCCCATTGAATCATAGGGAATATCTATCAGCATTAAGTCATGATCGAGTTCGTCTAATATGTTGTTCATTTCCTGTATTATATCCTTTTTCTGTAGTAATATTGGGTTTAGGGACCAGTTTATACACCTTGTTTTCAGGCTTAGATCACTAGGCCATCTTACTATTGCAATCTTTAAGAGGTCCAAAAAAAAACTAGGTTCTGTACAATAGTTTATTTCCACATTTAGGAATATATCCCATATCAGAAAGAAGTCTAATCTAGACCACAATTTATAACATTAGGAGTACTAAGTGAATCTTATTGTAGATCGGTTATTACTCCAGTAGTAATGTGAGTCAAAGTTAAAATCTGTTTTTAGATCATTTATCTCTATGAAGGCTTGGGTGTTATAAGTTTTGCTTTTACTTGTTCTGTCTGTTATAAGGTCAATTACTGCATTCCAGTCACCTCCTATTATACAGTAGTAGTAGTTTGGAAATAGAGTTAGGATGTTATAAATTTCCATGATAAAATCTTGTTTCGCACATGGACTATACAGGCTCAAGAAAAGTAGTTTGTGTAGACTAGAACTTTTAATTGAAAAATAGCACCATCTTCCATTTGTATCAGAGTCTTGAAGTATAATCACTTCTTTGAATGAGTTAATAAAAATTGCAACCCCCCCCCCTCCTTACTGTTTCATTATCTGACACTATTATTGTTTTTATCCAATTTCTTCCTCTCCCAGTCTTCTTTAACATATGTGTTTCTTGCATAAATATAATGTTTGTATATGATTTAAAAGCTAAGTGCATAAATAATTTCCTTTTCTTTTTATCTTGTATCCCTTTCACATTCCATGAGTCAATTATCCACATCCTTTTTTCTTACAGTTTTTTTCCTTTAATGTTAATTTGTTTTGTTGTCTTCTCCTTGTGTTCATATGAATATTTTTTGATAGTTAGAGCAAGCATTTCTCTATTCATGTAGCACTTCCAGCTCTATCCCTGTGCCTAACCACAAAACTACCATGTCCAGAAGAGGTTAACAGTTTACAACCAAGAGGTATGTTACTTTTTTTTGCAAATTAGAATTTGACATCTTATGATACCTCTAGTTAATTTTTTTAGAACCTTTATATTATAAAAAACAATAACTAGGTACACTATTAGCATATTTTTTCCGACTCACCTTTTCCTGACCTATGACTCCATATTTCAAAGCATTGCCTGAATTATATAGCCTTCATTTTAAACTGTATTTAACATTGACTGACTTTATTTAATAGTTTATCCTGTTTTTGTACTTTTGTATTTCTTCATTTTTTCACTGACTTAAATGTTTGCAATATACTGTTTCTTGACTTGCATTTTTCATATGATACAGTATGCCAAGAAGCAGTAGTCACAACGATGCCAACCCATACTTCTCATCTAAAATAGTTAACATATAACCAATACTGATTCTTGAATGCTACTTGGAACAACAATCATAGACCATAAACATTTCGCAAGATTTCATTATGTTGCCATTTCAAGTCTCGCCTTTGACTAACCATTTGTGTACCCTATATGTCTAGTAAGACTGGCCATATCGTTCTGTTTTTAGATGCAACAAAAGAGTAGAAATAGTATCGATAGGGATTTCATGATAAAAAAGTATTTGTATAGGTTTAACATTATTCAAGTAAGCATCAAATCACTTGTTCCCCAGTGCTGTAACAAGAAATATAACATATTAACACAGCTATATTGCCTTTAAGATTTGATGCATATCAAAGAAATTATTTTCCTGACATTTAAATTTAACACAAGAAACAGTTTGCATTTCTTTGAAAAATGCTTATATCAGCCATCATAAGGAGCATAATATATTATATTACTATTGCACTTCTTCACAAGAATGAAATGCGCCTTGCTTGCCCCTTTGAAAATTATATCTTGTCATGTTTTCCCCTCTTCTGAGGTTATGTGTCACAATTTGGTTCCTGTATTTATTGGCTCTCCCAAATATTTCAGATTTCTTTTGTTTTCAACCATAAGTATTTACAAGTAGTTTCTAGAACACACATAGCATAACCAATATTTTATAGTCACTAAAAGACTAAGTTCAGTTTGAGAATGAGACAGAATTGGTAATACTAATAACATAGTTCACATGTTTCTTGTATATTTGTAAAAGCAATAGTAAGAGAAGCACTATAATATTTATTTCTGATGACTTATTTACAGTCTAAAAGTACTTCCTATAGAATTTACTGGAGTTACAAGGGTTTATGATAATCTACTTTGGCCATATTTAAAATACCTTGTGTCATAATTGTATAGTTTGCTTCTTAAACAAAACACATTGGCAGACCAGTTATTACAATTTTTGTTTTCTATATGACTGTGACTTATACCATGCTTCTCAAATATTTGGCAAGAGCATACTTTTGTCAAACTTAAATAAACTTGAATGATTGAGCTCTTACCTTGTTATTCTCTTCTATGTGATGAAATATGATATGTTACAGCTCTTTTATTAAACTGGAGCTTCATATCTCATACAACAATGCATACTTTTACCCTCCTAATGTTTACTATATATTTGTTTACTATCTGAGTGATTTTACCAACAGAATAATTTGTTCCTTCAAAGATCATGTTCCTTTACAGAAGAAAGCACCTATATTGTTTGGCAGTCTGAAGCGATAAACTTTACAGGATCAAAACTCCGGCTGTTAGTCCATAACCGTTATGTTTTCATGAACAAGGAAAATTTCTCATTTGCCAAACTTCATACTTTATACTTCTCATTCAATAATTATTTTTAATCTTTCTGGATTTGATTATTGTTTCTGAAACTCTGGCTTCTGATCTTAACCAAAGTATGTTGAAAACAAGAGTCATTTCTTTTTCTTTTGCTATCAGGTTATTTAATGGTGTATTTGACCTCTTTAGCTATGAATAGTCCAGCTCAAAGGAGAAGGAAGAGATTGGAGTGTTACCTACCAAAATGTCCATTTAAGACAACTGGTTCCTTTTGATATTTAATATAACACACACTTCATTCCTTATTTTGGTTGCCCCCTATATTTAAAGGAACCTAAGGTCCCATTTGTACTTTTTTCTTATTTGTTTATTTACTTATTAATTTTAAATATGTTCGTGTGCATCATTTCTTGCCAATTCTTCCCATTATTTTTTTTTAGATTATAACATCTGGCAGTTCATTGAAGATTTTCATAAACAGTGATTTTGCTTCTTTGGCCAATTCGATCACATGGTTAACATCCTTATGTTGGAAGATTTGTATATTCAGATGCCTCATCTGGAACTTGATTTTTTTTTTTTTTTTTTTTGCAATTAAATGGAGATAATTGTTGTCTTTGCTGTTTTATTTGGAAGGGTAAGTCCTGCACAAATGATATTTTGCTTCCATTCCAAGAAATAGATTTTTTCTTTGCTGTCATTAAAATTTTATAGACATCTTGATGGTTAAGAAATTTAGCATAAATTTGTCTTGGTTTGTCTGAGTTTTGGGTTGTGAAGAGTTCGGTATACTCTTTCAACCACCATCTCATCAGCTTCTGAATCATTCTTTGAAAGGCAGCCCATGACTTGTTTTACTGTTTCTATTAGTTGTACTTGTTTGTATTTTTCTGGGAAACCTCAAAAAAGTATATTGTTCCTCCTACTTCTTACCTCTAAAGCAACGATTTTCTGTTGCAACTTATGGATATTCTTGGCATTTGTTGCATTTTCTTTTTGAAATTGGTCTATTTTAATTTCATTTTCAGAGACTTTAGCTTCTGTTTTTTCTAATCAAATGATATTTGACTTAATATGTTTCTGAACCCTAAAAGTTGGTCTGAAAAGTTTTTAATAGCTATTTGGAGAGTTAGTAATGCAGATTTTAGGTTATCTAGGTTGGATGTTTGCTTCACTTTAGATTTTGTAGGGAGTTTCAGGTTTTCCTGTTGTTTTGTGGTCCTTTGCCTTTTAATTATAGTTTCTTTTTTAGGTGTAACCACTTGTGAGTATTTAGTTTTAACTCTCCGTGCTTCCATTATTTCAGTTTTGCTCATCTTTTTGGTCAGCTTGACCTCCCTTTCTTTTTTCTATTCCCTCTAATAATCTGTATCAGGCCATTATCATGTATTCTTACTGGCGCGGTTTGCTTAAAAGAAAGTTTATTTAATATTTCTCAGGATATTCAATTTAACTCTTCACTGGAGGCATTATTATGGTCATGGATGTGCTATTTACCAAGGAGAAAGTTTTTGAACCTTATTTTTCATGGCTTTCAGTGGTTTTATTTGTTGTTTTTGCAGAGTCTCATTGTTAAGGTGCTCACCAGAATGTCACCATCTTGGAATTACCTTTGGTAGACTTTATTTGTCCCCTGAGTTGCTTGTTTAGTTTGATGAGAGTGCTTTTATCCTGCTGGGAAATGCACCTATTAATTTTTTGCCATGATTTTCTTCCTTCTGTTATATACAGCCTATTGATTTTGTGATTCCACCAGGGTGGTTTGTTTTTCGAGTTAGTTCTGTGCTTCTTCCTAGCGGTGCCTCAGTGTAGCTATTAACATGCTTGTATAGGGTTTCTATGAACAGTTTTGCATAGGCAGCAGTGTTCTCAGGGTTTATGGGGGCTTCAAATTTTGCTAGGTTGTCACTTAATAGCAGGAAGTTAGCCTTAGAGTAGTTCCTGAATACTCCAGGGTAAGCTGAATGTCCATCTTTTGTTTTTACTTCAAAGGATAACACTCTTTGGTCTGAACTTACCAGAAAGACATTACACTAAGGGGGTGTGCAGCACACTCCCATATTAGTGAGGACCAGATCCAGTATGTTTGTACCCCTGGTTGGTCCAGGGAGTTTGTGTTTATAGAATCCAGGAATCTATATGTCTGTATGTTTGGTGTTGTATAGGATTCCCAGTTAATAGTGGGGTAATTAAAGTTGCCCATGAATATGGTACTGGGTTGGATGGTGAATGTTTCCAATAAGTTTAAATATATGGTATGGGTTTCCTGGGTCATAGAGGGGGACCTATAGCTTGCTAGGAGGTGTTATTGGATTTTGCTTATGGTAATTTTAACATAGAGTAGCTCAAGTGCATTGTCCTATTTGACCAGCCTTGAGATATATTTATTTTTGATCTAATTTGAGACACCTCCACTTTTAGTCCCTGACTGTGTAGTAACTCGTATAATCCATGGAAGGTATTATAACCTTCCACTGTCGGTGTGCTGTCTGTAGCTTTAAACCATGTCTCAGTAACTGCACAGATGTCAGCATTCTCTAGGGTGAGGAGAGCTTCTAGGGAGTGGAGTTTTTTGTTTAGACTTCTATCATTGAACAGTTATACCTTTAGATTTTCTTGGTTTTGATTTGCTATGTCGAAAGTACTTTCAGTCTGGCAGTTTGGCATTGCCTAAAAAAAGGTTCTATGGAGGAAGACAATGTTTTAGCTGATATTCAAAAGCCTAGAAGGGAGAGGTGCAGACCATTCCTGGCAAAGCAGTGTGGTCTGTTGACCATCCCCTTCCATCCTGACAAATATCGCACCCAGTTATTAAAGTCATTCATCTTTTGTTCGTATTGTAGCATCATCCTTGGACAAGATAAAATGCTGCTCAATACTAGACTCATACCAGCCTGGGGCACATATTCCAAGAGCTCTATGATGTCTGTCTTCATATTGTCTAGGGAGGCAAGTCTCAGGTCATTTTTGCACCCATGGGGACTATGACTGAGTCATACTGGTACTTGTGGTCCAACTCATGCCATCGATATGGTTGACCACTCTATACTGCTTCTCCATCTTTAAGACATTGGCATCAGCCCTGACTTTCCCAATGGCTCAAAGACTTACTAAACAACATATCCTTCAGGATAAAGATAGGCTTGACTCTTTCTGACATCACCTACACTAATTCAGAAGTTCCACAAGGATCTATTTTTGCTCCTATAATTGTTTTTGTTTTCATCAATAAACTCCCACTTCAGAAACATTAACTTCCTCTCCTTCTATGTAATGATTATACAGTCATCTATAGGTCTACTCCTTCATATAAATTAATGGAAACCCAACTCCAATAAAATCTTCTTGAGTTGCACAACTGGCTCGGTTCCAAAAAATGGCTGCTCAATCCCCCCACAAAAATAAGTCACTGCTATCTGGCACCCACAAAGGACTTGCCAAATCGCCCCAGTCTGTTCATTTAACTGACTATAATACCCCAACTGAAATCATCATTTAGATACCTAGCTTATGGCTGGACCAATCCCTTAACCTATAAGAACATGTACAAAATCTAAAAGCCAAAGTCAACTTCCTACTTTTCTCGACCAACAAAATTTCTTAATTTCCCTCTGTCTCTCATCAAGAGCTGCAGTAGGCAAGGGTATACTTCTTACACAACTCTTTAGACCCCTTCTAATAAAATTTGCTGACGCATCTCTAATTCTTCCCAGAATGAATATCTCTGTCCAAAGCTAAGTCAAGCTAGAGGCAGCTTTCTCCTTGGCTCCATTCTTTTTCAAAATACTCTATCAAGGCACTGCCTCCCTTCAAACAATGAAATGTATTACAGCAACTCCAGCCTCAGCAACCAAGCCATATGGGGCTCCATTTTCAAACACCATTTATCAAACTATATTCTAATAAACCATACATCTTCAGTCTTTGTCCCTAAATTAAGATAGTCACTTCCACAGTATTTAGTTGACTACACAGATTACATATCTTTCAGGCCTCATTTCAAATACTTTCTATTATAATAGTTTGAATTTAACTGTATGACACAAGGGCATATCGCATAACTCACCACCTACTGCAATAGAAGCTCCCTCACTTCCACTTTCTTCATTCCTATGTATTCTCAACTTTGTGCGTATCAATATGTTCAGATATTATCTAGACTACACTGACGTACCTCCACAGAATGTAATCCCCAGTCCTTCACAACTAAGTGTATATTAGCTTCTTATGATATTTCATCGAAACTTCCTTCCTTTACGTAATATAATACTTACCTACCGCCGCCTTCTCTACTTCTTTACTTTTCTACTTCATGCTTTTTCTATTCCTTTTAGCCAATTGTTTTATTAACCTTTTGCAAATATGTACATATATACTAGGGTCTATATTAGAACACCGAACATTCAAAATGTTGAGTGTTCTAATATCGAACCCTATGAATCGAAAATTTAAAATATCAAGCATACAGAACAGCAAATTTTTTCCTAGGGAAAAAATTTGCTGTTCTAAAACACATATACACAACATAAGCACACCAAACAAACAGCAATCCACACACATACACCTAAACCCTTACACCTAACCCTACACTAAACTATACATACACCATTAACGTTCCACTTACCTTAACCCAAACCCTAACCCTAAGGTCCATCACTATCACACAGTCACCTCACCAGCGCCCTAACCCTAACTCACCTACCCCGCCCTAACCCTCACATCCACACAATTGCACACTTACCTGAACCCAACCAGTAACTTTCCACCACAGCGCTGAAAATACCGAAGCAACAGAAATGGACAACCAAATTCTTTCCCTAGGAAAAAATTAGGTTTTCTGTTTCTTCGATATTTTCAGCGTTCGCTGAAAACGGGTTGATATTAGAACACTCGAAATTTTGAACGTTCGGTGTTCTAATATAGACCCATATACTATTATTGAATATCCAGTGATTGTATGAGTGGATCATATGTTAACCTCTATGTAACTGAAATAGGACACAGAAATAAAGATACATTCTTAGCTTTGCCTGGTAAACCTTAATTTAGCACAGCAAGGAGACTGAGTTTGGAAAGAAGAACGGTGAATATTAGAGAACAAAACCCAATCAGTTAGGTGTGAAGTATGAAAATCGCTTAAACTTTGGCTTAAAAAATCCCAGAGTGAGTAGAATAATCCCCTTATATTAGCCTCCAAGCATGAAAGGTCTTTAAATTTTTACAATCATTTCAGCAAGCTAAACAACGTGTCTCAATGTAATTCATATATCACACCCTAAATGAATGAATTGATTGAGAACTTGGACAAGGTATTATAGTGCCCAGTTTAAACTTAAACAAAACTACCGGCAAATCCTATTAGCTATAAATACTAAGGAAAAGATGGCTTATTCTATACCAGATAGTTTCTTTCATTATAGAGTGCTGCATGGAGTAATTCAAACATTCCAGAAGCTAAAGGATAAAATTCCTATAACCTTCAACAGATACACAGCAACAAACCTGGATGATGATGTTATATTCTCTGAAGATAAAGACCATCTATCTAAAGTTTAAACTATTTTAACTTCTCTGTTTTGGGCTTGACAGCTGACCCAGATAAGTGCAAGTTAAGTATGGCAGAAGCTTGCTATCTGGGATATGTAACAGGCAAAAGGTGGATAGGGAGACCTCAGACTGAAAAATGTTGAAACAGTACAAAAGTGTCCCACATAAACTACAAAAAGTGAGCGAAGGCTTTTTTGTTTGAGAGTGGTGCAGACTAACTATCAGAATTTTTTCACAATTTCATTACTACAGCTTGGCTATTGACAGGCTTGTCTAAAGGTAAGTTTTCATGAAAGATGAAATGGACAAATGAAACAGAACAAGCCCTTGGGCAACTGAAGAATATAGTGTGTTCAGGACCAATACTCATAG